>NC_086446.1:182520875-182680875 GCF_028390025.1 Pseudophryne corroboree
CTGCCGAGTGCAGAGACACAGAGGTAGCCACAGCCGTGAACTACCGTACTGTGTCTGCTGCGACTGGATGATAAATGATATAAAAAATATATATATATCACTACTGCAGCCGGACAGGTATATATTATATATTATATAATGACGGACCTGCTGGACACTGTCTGTCAGCAGAATGAGTTTTATTTTTATAGAATAAAAAAAAAAAACACAAGTGAAGTCACACGACGAGTGTTTAACTTTTTCAGGCAATCACAATATAAGTATACTACTAACTATACTGGTGGTCAGTGTGGTCAGGTCACTGGTCAGTCACACTGGCAGTGGCACTCCTGCAGCAAAAGTGTGCACTGTTTAATTTTAATATAATATGTACTCCTGGCTCCTGCTATAACCTATAACTGGCACTGCAGTAGTGCTCCCCAGTCTCCCCCACAATTATGAGCTGTGTGAGCTGAGCAGTCAGACAGATATATAATATATATAGATGATGCAGCACACTGGCCTGAGCCTGAGCAGTGCACACAGATATGGTATGTGACTGACTGAGTCACTGTGTGTATCGCTTTTTTCAGGCAGAGAACGGATATATTAAATAAACTGCACTGTGTGTCTGGTGGTCACTCACTATATAATATATTATGTACTCCTGGCTCCTGCTATAACCTATAACTGGCACTGCAGTAGTGCTCCCCAGTCTCCCCCACAATTATAAGCTGTGTGAGCTGAGCAGTCAGACAGATATATATAATATTATATATAGATAATAGATGATGCAGCACACTGGCCTGAGCCTGAGCAGTGCACACAGATATGGTATGTGACTGACTGAGTCACTGTGTGTATCGCTTTTTTCAGGCAGAGAACGGATATATTAAATAAACTGCACTGTGTGTCTGGTGGTCACTCACTATATAATATATTATGTACTCCTGGCTCCTGCTATAACCTATAACTGGCACTGCAGTAGTGCTCCCCAGTCTCCCCCACAATTATAAGCTGTGTGAGCTGAGCAGTCAGACAGATATATATAATATTATATATAGATAATAGATGATGCAGCACACTGGCCTGAGCCTGAGCAGTGCACACAGATATGGTATGTGACTGACTGAGTCACTGTGTGTATCGCTTTTTTCAGGCAGAGAACGGATATATTAAATAAACTGCACTGTGTGTCTGGTGGTCACTCACTATATAATATATTATGTACTCCTGGCTCCTGCTATAACCTATAACTGGCACTGCAGTAGTGCTCCCCAGTCTCCCCCACAATTATAAGCTGTGTGAGCTGAGCAGTCAGACAGATATATATAATATTATATATAGATAATAGATGATGCAGCACACTGGCCTGAGCCTGAGCAGTGCACACAGATATGGTATGTGACTGAGTCACTGTGTGCTGTGTATCGCTTTTTTCAGGCAGAGAACGGATTATAAAGTAAACTGCACTGTCCTCACTAGTAAACTCTCTCCACTCAGTCTCTACACTTCTACAGTAACAGTACTCCTCCTAGTCAGCTCCAGTAAATCTCTCTCAGTCTCTTATAATCTAAATGGAGAGGACGCCAGCCACGTCCTCTCCCTATCAATCTCAATGCACGTGTGAAAATGGCGGCGACGCGCGGCTCCTTATATAGAATCCGAGTCTCGCGATAGAATCCGAGCCTCGCGAGAATCCGACAGCGTCATGATGATGTTCGGGCGCGCTCGGGTTAACCGAGCAAGGCGGGAAGATCCGAGTCGCTCGGACCCGTGAAAAAAAACATGAAGTTCTGGCGGGTTCGGATTCAGAGAAACCGAACCCGCTCATCTCTAATTATAATGCCCTCTAGTTCATTTTATACCACATTACAATGAGCAGGTCCAGGGACGTAACTACATTAGATATATTGTAGGCACCAAGACAGAAGTTTGTATAGATACCTATGTTTCTACTAATGGTGAAAAATGTATAGAGCACATGTAACTTTGACATGGAAGGTGGGCCCCTCTCAACTCTGGGCCCCATAGCAGCTGCACTGCCTGCACCTAGGGTAGCTACAGTACACCCTTACTCTGATCACTCTGGCCAGGGCTGTATTAACAATGGGGCAGATGGAGCTGCAATAAGCCCATAGGATCCCTTGCAGTGCAGTCAGTGTTGACTTAAAAAAAAATCCTGCCCCCACCAACAATTCAGTTCACTCATCCCCTGTCTGCCCATTCACCCCCACCCTGAACTGGACAGCCAAAGTCTCTATTACCCCACGGTCTGCCTGAATGAGGCTCCACTCCCAGGCCTGCCCTTAGCTCTGCCCCTGGACATGCCATTAGCTCCACGCACATACCCACCCTTAGCTCCGCCCCTATCATTCAAAGCTCCACCCTCTGTCCATCTGAAAATATTGTTTACCATTCCTGCCACTTACCACGGCAATCAGATGTGGGATGAAACAGGGGAAGGGCCTGGGGGATGAGACTGCTGCCTATGTGACAGTAAGTGGTATCTGTGTCAGTAAGTTTATCTGTGTGTGTGTGTGTGTGTGTGTGTGTGTGTGTGTGTGTGTGTGTGTGTGTGTGGTGTGTGTGTGTGTGTCAGGAAATAGTGTCTGTCACTAAGTAGTGCAGAGGAGTAGTAGTGTAGGCTACTGACACCACATACTTACAGAAACTACTTACTGACACACTGCTTACTGAGTAGGTTTATCTGTGTTGCGTGTGTATGACTAAGTAGTGCCTGTAAGTAAGTGTATGTCAGTAAGGGATGTCTGAGTGAGTAAGTGATATCTGTGTCAGTAAGTGGTATTTGTGTCAGTAAGTGTGTTTGTGTCAGTAAGTAGAGTCTGTGTTGTGTGGGTCAGTAAGGGGTATCTGTGTCAGTAAGTTGTATCTGTGTCAGTAAGTGGTGTCTGTATCAGTGTGTTTGTGTCAGTAAGTGGAATCTGTCAGTAAGGGGTGTCTGTGTCAATAAGTGGTACAGTAGCTGTCAGTTAGGGGTGTTTATGTCAGTAAGTGGTGTTTATCAGTAACATATTTTCGCGTAGGTAAGTGTGTCTGTGTCAGTATGTTTGTCTGTGTCAGTATGTGTGTCTTTATCACTGTGTCATGGAGGACATACTTTCTGGATGAGCCCACATTCTGCCCATATTGCTTTTTTGTGAAAAACCTTGAAAGTAGGGAATTTATGCTACATTAGATTGTTTTGTCACTCAAGTGTGTTTTAAACTTTGCACTTTATTTCATGCATGCCATATTTTCTCTTTGAAGCTGTATTCCCCTTTTTATTTATTTCCTTTTCATGAGAAACTTTACCACATTGCTTGTTCTCCATCTTGAATGCAATTTTTATGGGGGAAACTACTAAGCGCCCTGTGGTCATGAATTATTATTTTTTTTTATTATATCCTCTGCCCTGTGTCACACCCCATGGCTGTGATGTCCTCTGTATTTTATATTTTATGGTGGTCATTGGAGTTATCTATATAATATGGTATTCATTGCAATGTTCTTCGTAGTATGTGGAGGTCACTTGGATGCTCGATGTATTATATTTTGGTCACTGTAACTCTCTCTTCTTTACGTGGCAGTCACTGTGATGCTCTTTGTATTATATGGTGCTCACTGCAATGCTCACTGTATCATATAGTGTTCACTGCAATGCTCACTGTATCATATGGTGGTCACGGCAATGCTCTCTGTAACATATATAGCGGTCACGCTCTCTGTACTATATGGCGGTCACTGTGATGCGCGCTATCATATGGTGGTCACTGATGCTCTGTATTACAGTATATGATAGTCACAAACTTTTTATGGTTGTTGCTCCACTATTAAGTGGTTGAAGGTACGCACTTGCTATGACCTCCATGGATATAGCCACACCACATATGCAGACCACAACTACACTACATTAGTCACACCTCCTGCCGAAAAACACAGTAGACCCTTTAGAAATGTGAGCTCCAGGCCCATGTGGCCCTTAATCTGGAAATGACTCTGGCTGTCAGTGAGGTGTTAGTGGACCACATGTTGCCTGACTAAAAAAAAAAAAGCTGGGTTGGCAAGGAGAGTGCAGAAGCCATCTTGGGATCCATCATGGAGGGTATGGGTTGTCCCCAGAGTGTAACACAAACTCCATCATGATGACCCTCATGTACAGCGGAGATCATTTTGGTGGCTAGAACACAAAATGGATTCATCAGTTTGGTGACTTATTGAAAACAGATCCATTCTAATGTCTAGTATAGTAGATGCATGCAAATTCTGGTGACCAATCTACAGTCTCATTGTGACGGCAATTATGCCATCCTACTGTACAGTGTCAGACTGATGCTTGTAGGGCCCACAGGAGGGGGGGGTCAGTGGTAGGGGCTCATGCTTAAGAGGTGTGGTCTGCCACCAGAGGGGTGAGGCCAGTAACCACACGGGTGTAGTATGTTATGCTGGCGGTCGGGCTCCCAGTGGCCAGCATACCGGCGCCGGAATCCCGACTGCCGGCATACCAACAGCTGGGCGAGCGCAAATGAGCCCCTTGCGGGCTCTCTGCGCTCGCCACGCTGTGGGCATGGTGTCGCGCTACACGCGCCATGCTATCTATTCTCTCTCCAAGGGGGTCGTGGACCCCCAAGAGGGAGAAAATCTGTCGGTATGCTGGTCGTCGGAAGCCCGGCCGCCGGCAAACTGAAGACCACCCAACCACACATGCATTGCTAACCATTGGGCAAATCTTGGTGTAGTTTCTATAGAAGCAAACCAAGAACCCATGTATATCAGTTATCTTGCTTCATTTGGCCCCTAGAAGAAGGGATTAGGCCCTCAGGCAATGGGGCCCACCAGGGATTTCCCCTGTGTGTTTGTCCAATCCTGCTAGTGTAGAAAACTAAGCACATTTTGGAGATTAGTATGTAAAAAAGATACAATTACCATTGTTATACTAACACATTTTTGGGAATGTGACCAGTATGCAAATCAACCCAATTCTAATAACCAGCACGACAGAATTGTCTGATGTCTAATGTATAGAGAAATGCATAGTCTGATGGCTAGCTAATGTCGTGATAAGTATACAAATCCAATGTTATTTTAGTAACTCGAATATAAAGCAGACACATTCCTTTGATCAATAAATAACCAAATCAATTTCTGATGACTTGGATGCCAAACAGTATTGGTTGCTAGTATAACAAATACTTATTATGGTGGCAGTTGTATAAAGAAGTATCCATACTGGCAATTACTATACTATATAGTACCCATTCTAGCGACAAGTATACAAAGCAGACTCTAACCTGGTCAACAGTATAAAAAAAACAGAATTAATTGAGATGACCTGTGTATTAAGGAGACTCATTTCCACTGTCCAATGTAAATAAACAACTAAACAAACTCTATTCTGATGAACAGTATACAAGGCATAGCCAATTCATGTGATCGGTTCAAACATATTAGCATTTGTTTTTCTCAGAACACAATTTAGGGCGGTATGCAATTAGCTGCAATAGTGCCACGGTATTGAAAACCGTTTTTTTTATTTTTTTTTCATCCCTATCCAATTACCTTCTGCGAAAATCACTTATTGGGGATTTCGCTTTGCCTGCTTCAATTCCCTATAAGTGCCGGCATCGGGGGATAAGCACCAGTTATCAGGACTAATAGGATAGCCCCGGCAAACCAATTAAATTAAATTACCATGTTATTTTATATCGGCCTTAAGACCCTATTCAGTGCGATCGCATACTGATGATTTTTGGTCCCGTGCACAGGTGCAGCACTCGTGATGCGAATGCCTCTGCCTGATTGACAGGTAGAGGCGTTGGCGGGGCAGCAACGCATTGTTGCGGGGCCGGGACGGCCAGAACGTGGGCGGGTCTGAGCCGTTTTCAGGGCAGCTGCGTGACGTCATGCACGGTCATTGCAATGGGAAACATGGCCGCTCTATGTCTGCCTTCGCAGCAGTGAGCCATCCTTAATTCAGCTATGCAATCACAATTATGTTGATCGCATTGCTGGCGGCCATTTGCATGCTGGGCAGCCTTGCCCTGCACTGGGCAGCCCCCAGCATGCGAGTGATAGCAGTTTCAGTTTTGTTATTTTAACAAAACTGCAACTGAAGCTGAATAAGGCCCTAAGGGAGAGATGTACTAAGCCTTGAAAGTACCAACCAACCAGCTCCTAACATTTTTCAAACCTAGCCTGTAACATGGCACTTAGGAGCTGATTGGTTGGTACTTTATCAATGTGAAATCTATCACTTTTCAAGGTTTAGTACATCTGTCCCATATTCTCCAATGTAATGGCCAGCATCAAATGATATTCCGGTCATCAGAGAATAAAGCAGACTAGACCACAAAGAAGACCCCATTCTGTGGTGATCAGGGGCGCCAGAATGTTTGTGGTTGGGGGGGGGCATTAAAAAAAATAAATTTTGGCTCTCCCCCGAATATCCCACCCTGCCCACCCCCCACCCTCTCCTAGTTGGCTTTTCACTGATGCATTACTGGGAGGAGGCGTGGCCATGACAGAGCACACTTTTTAAAGTTGGAATCTCCGCAGGGATCCCGTTGTAAGCGCTTCCCCAGCGCCTGCGCCTCTGACATGTTTGTGGTGGCATGCTGCCCAATTGCCCCCCCCCTTCCCGTTTCTGATGCCACAGCTGGTGATCTATATGCAATAGAGATGGTATTTTTATGAGCAGTACATAAAGCAGGCTTTACTCACAAATACACAATGTAGTTCTTCATGCTGACAGCTAGTATACCCACATCAGACCCCATTATGATGACTAATATGCAAAGCAGACTCTATTGAGGTAACTAAAATAAATATGTGAAGTATTCCTGACTTATAAACCTACAATCTAATTTTAATGCAGCAGCTAGACTGATTTTCCTTGCTAAATGCTCTACTGTTGCTATTTCGCTCTGTCAGTCCTTACATTGGTTTACCGAATCTAATATAGGCCGTAAACAAGACTGCAACAACATACATCTCTTCCCTTGTTTCAGAAATTCTCCCAACTCGACGCCTCCGGTGTGTTCTAGTTGTTAGCAATATTTTTTATTCTTTTGCCAAAGCACTGGCATACTGTAACTACAGTGCCTGCCCATGACAGGCCCTGGTCTTAGAGGGGCCTTGCAACACCTGTGCTCTGGAAGCCCCCTTTCTGCTTTTCTGAGCTTGTGCAGAAGCCCTGTTTGAGCTCTCAGTGCCTCTGCAATGGAGCTAACATCCCAAACAGGGAGGGATGTATGGTAGAAAGAAGGGCAACTAAAATGGTGCATGGCCTACATCACAAAACATACCCAGAAAGACTAAATAATCTCAATATGTATAGTTTGGAGCAGAGATGGGAAAGGGGGGACATGATAGAAACTTTCAAATATATCAAGGGTTTTAACAATGTACAGGAGGGAGACATTCTTCAAATGAAGAGAAGCAATAGGACATGAGGACATGCACTGAGACTGGAGGGGGGCAGGTTCAGGGGAAATTTGAGAAAAAATTACTTCACAGAAAGGGTAGTGTACCTGTGGAATTGCCTCCCATCAGAGGTGGTAGAGGCTAAGACAGTAGAGCAATTTACACATGCATGGGATAGACGTAAGGATATCCTTACAAAGAAATAAGGATCAAATTAGGTTTGAGGTACAAATATGGTAAAAAAAGGTGCAGACTAGATGGGTCAAGTGGTTCTTATCTGCCATCAAATTCTATGTTTCTATGAAGAGCAGAGTGTGTTCCTATGAAGTGGTAAGTGTATACAACTTGCAAAGCCTTCACCCAAAACCAATTTTGCTATAGGCCTTGTGACTGCTTGTATGCACCTAAAATTCAGGTTACCTAATAGTTTCATGCCACACCCTTTGTTTATTTAATCTTTTCCATTCTCTCATAAAATACTGATCAATTTTAGTTTTATTTATATCTTAAATTAATTACAAGAGTGAGGTGATATTGGGACTGCCTATATTACGTGTGTCACTTTTGTTGGTTGCAAGACCTTTATTATATGCCAGGGTATGTCTAGAAATGCATTTTCCATAGAAGTGTGTTAAGAGGGCAGCGTGCTCTGATCTGCCTATCCATCTAGTGGCTGGTCTGAAAATTTTAGATGAAGGTGTGCTAATGTCACACTAAGACTTCCGACCCAAATACGCTACTGCGCATGAGCGACCTCAGGGGCAGAGTGGCTATAGGGCTCACCAGGAAGATCACTAGTAGGCCGACGTATCTGTGGGGCCTGTTTTGTGTGTCGTAATGTGCCCCCCCTCCCCTCCCCCCCACCCCCACGTGACAGGCAGCTCATAACATTCATTCTGTTATTCCATCTCTGCAGTACAGCAACTTTGTCATCCAGTGTAGCTGCTAGGACTACACGTTATGTTATATCTCTTGTGCTGTCCATGTCGGGCCACATCTGCTAAACTTTACAGGGCTACTTATCGTTCCCAATCCGCCCCTGGTCTCAGGCACAACTGCAGCTACAAATGCAAGGTTGGCCGTAATTGCGTACAATCAGGCACTATGAGGAGGGATACTGCCCCCCTCAACAGACCCCACCTGCTCAACAGACCGCAGCCCCATTAGGGCTGCTTCCATACTTATCCCGGGCTATTCTTCCATCCCAATCCTCCCCTGAGCGGTCTATCCTCATGTCTTCTACAGATGTGCCCCTGACCATCACTCTACAATGGAGACTGTATGACACAGTGGAGGCACCATAAATACCGATGTGTTACCACCGCTCACTGCTAAAGGGCCACCGCCAACATTGAATGTATATACAGGTGTGTGCTACTCTAAAGTGCACACCAGTTGCATTAACTCTATAAGCTCCTGGCTGGATCTGTTTGTACCTGTTGTATGTGCATACCTGCATTAACTCAGTGTTACACTGCATCCTGGTACCTGCCAGTTAATAAACTAATAAAGCTGGGTAAGTTATCTGCTGTGTGGACATTATGCAACAGTGGAGCTCCTTATACGGGATGTAGTTATGAGTCAGGAGACCGCCGGTCACAAATCTCCCCTTACATGCTGCACCCTCACAATCCCGACGGTCAGCATGTCGACCAACATGGACTATATTCCCACTCGTGGGTGTCCACGACACCCATAGAGTATGAATAGAATCCGTGGACAGGTCGCCACCGAGCCCACAGGGGGTTTGTTGCACTCATTCCCCCCGCCAGCATTCCGCTGCCGGGATCCCGCCAGAGGTATGCTGACCATAAAGCCCCTTATACACGTTACACCACAGTAGAGGCGCTATGAAAGTAGCTGTATTTAACTATTTACTTGTTTAATTAAAATAAATTAAAACACTATTTATGCCTTACTGACCTCACAACCTCCTAATCCCTTAATAAAAATAATACCCCAAACGTGACACCTCACAGACCTGATAAACCTCCCCAATCACTCATTAAATATAATGTCCCAAAATTTACCCCCCCCTGATAATCTCACAATGCCTCAATGAAAATAATGCACCAAAACTGCCCCCCCCCCCCCACGTAATATTCCCCCCAATGCCCTAATGAAAATAATGTCCCAGAATTGCCTGAGGGGCAGAGAGAGCTGTGCTGCAGCAGCCTGAGGGAAAGAGTAAGCTGCACCGCCGCAGCCTGAGGGGCAGAGAGAGGGAGATGCTGCAGCTGCCTGAGAGGCAGAGTGAGGTGTTGCAGCATCAATGTTGAGAGAGGTGCTGCAGCAGCCGGGGCAGAGAGAGGTGCTGCAGCAGCTGGGACAGAAAGAGGTGCTGCAGAGGGAGGTGCTGCAGCATCTGAAGTTGAGACATGTGCTGCAGTTTCCAGGAAAGAAAGAGATGTTGCAATATCTGGGGCAGAGATTATGCAACAACTGATCAGGCAAAGATCCAGCATGTTGTGGCTGTCAGTATCTCCTGCTGTCGCCTCTGGCCTGCCCTCTTCCCTACATAGTCTCAGAGTCTGAGTCAGTTGCGTCCTCTCTGCTCCACCTCCTCCTGCTCTGCGGCTGCCTGTAAATCTGCTTGCGGCAGGGGCGGATTGGGAACAAAAAGCGACCCTGGAAAAATTTGTACTAGTGGCCCCGCATGGGCAGCACCAGAGGTGTAAAGTCTACCATGGGCCATGGCAGCAGTACCCTCCCCCCAAGACTTTCCAGATAGTGGGGATGTCCAGCATCAAGGGTGAAGTTAAAAGGAAATAAAATTAAATGTTATGAGCACATTATATGATACACCTTTAGAATTTAGGAAACTATATAATTCTTTAGAAAGATATATTTTCTTGCTTATTACACCAACCGTATCCCAATCAATATTCACTCAATCTTATATGCCAGCCAAGCAGGCATACAGAGCATACACTAGATCATCTGCAATCACAGGCTAGTTGGCAAAGTAATTTTCATATATGCAAATTATTTTGCATCTAATTCAATATGTCTATAAATAGGACCACATGTCCTCAAACAAAACAGGCCCCACACTTGCGTCGGCCCACCGGGAATCTTCCCTGTAAGCCCTATGGCCAATCCGCCTCTGGCTTGCGGTATAGCTGGTGAAGGGAGGGGGCGGCGGCACACCCTCTAACTTTGCCAGCACATGGAGCTCGCTCTCCACTGGAGCGACCCTCGCTACACCCCTGAGAATACCATGTCAGGAAGTATTCACCAACAGCAAAAAACATAAAAGTCTCCAGGTGACACAACCATAACATACATAGATTATGCAAATAAATTCAAACATACAAAAGAAAGAAAAGTAAAAAGTTTTGTCTCTTATCCTCCCACCCCATACACACACACCCCTAAGAGGAATCCCCCTGATAATGTCGATTTTATATTAAAACAGAAAGCTATACCTTTAAACACACTTTTACCATGGAGCCGCTGCGGCCGCTAGACTTAATATGCACTCTACGTACCTTTTACACTATTTGCGTACAGAGTCCCGTACATTGTACGGACTTAGCGTACAAACGCCGCGCTGGGGGTACAAAGTACACTCAGTGCGCACACACCCAGAGATACACTTTAAACCTTCGCAGTAATGCAATGCAATGATATTACACTTTAAACCTTATGCAGCAATGCAATGCCATGATATTACACTTTAAACCTAATGCAGCAATGCAGTGTGATGCTATTACACTTTGAAACCTTATGCAGCGCTGACGGTACAAAGTACCCGCAGCGCGTGCACACCCAAATTGATACGTTTTTAAACCTTATACAGCTAAGCAATACAATAATGAAACACACTTTAAACCTTAGAAGGGAAAAGAGGACACAACACCGATTTGTAGTTAATCACTGGGTTCCGACACCACAGAGTAATATTTCTGAAAGGGGGTTAACAATACAAATTATGCACTACAATACAACAGAGTAAATGGCTACAGTCAATGTACATACGTGAGAATATTCGCGTGCGCTTCCTGGTCCAGTCCTCCGTAATCAAATAGATAACGTTGTGAGTCTTGTGTGACCAAGCCTGCTGCAGGCTCTCTTTATTCAGTTCATCCAAAACATAACACAATGGATACTGTAATCTCTTTGTCCATTGGACACAGGGATGGTCATTTACAGTACAGGAGAGGTCATAGGTCTGTTTGAATAGGTGGGCGATGTCTATTTTCACTGCTCTTGTAGGTGGTCTCCTCTGGATTCCCGCCGCATACATAATGTACAGTAAATACAGTTTATATCTATATTCTGCTTCTGCACATAACTATCCTCAGGAACATGCGATCTTCCGCAAACCAACACCAGAATGTTTCCCTTAAAATACCCTACAGCTGGATACCAAACACCAACTTGTAACCTTGTTCTGTCCCCTCCTATCCTGTAAAGGTGAATCCCTTTGTTCTGTTACCATTTAAACAGCTATAATTTTCTGATGTGGTGCAAGGAGACTATGGGGTATATTTACTAAAATTCGTATTTGTACCGATTTGGAGTAAGATTCATCACGAATGACATCGAATGTGTAAATGTGCAACTTTTTGAATTGGTTACGCCTCATTTACTAAGCTGTCGTATTTTTATTATTCGTGTTTTCTGATGTCAATGTAATTCGTGGTTTTGTAAGGTAGAATGCGGCCGATTTAGTGGTTTTGCGGCCGTGTTATGAGGTTTTCTTACGACTGCGTCACATTTCGGTTACGGCAGTGTTTGTCCGTTCACGGACGCGTTTTTTTCCAAAGTTTCGTTTTTGTCACTCGTCCGTGATTGGTTTGATTCGTGATGGAGGAGTGTCTGTGCACATTACTATAAAAATGCCCCAAACCGTCCGAACCTTGTGGGTTTAGCTAGTGGAGAGGTGAGAGGAAGGTGTGTTAGGAGTTGGTGAGTAGTTTGGAGTTTTTGGTGGTTTTGAGGAGGTTCTTTGTGATTGTTGAGTGCTGTACTGTGTGTGTAAGTAGTCTTGTCATACTTGTTGTGTAGTTATTTAAAAGTCTGTCTACTTTTTTGTCATTGTTTTTTTATTTCACGTCTATTGTCATTGTTTGTGAGTGAGTGAGTAAGTGAGTGTGTGTGTGTGTGTGTGTGTGTGTGTGTGTGTGTGTGTGTGTGTGTGTGTGTGTGTGTGTGTGTGTGTGTGTTGGTGTGTGGTGTGTAGTGGTAGTGGAGGAGTGTGTTTACGGTTTTTTTCCTCAGTGTTATTTGTTGTTTGTCCTGATTATGACCCAGTCAGAGGTGAGTGTGGTGGAGGAGGTGAGTGAGAGGGAGGAGGTGAGTGAGGTGGAGGAGGTGAGTGAGGTGGAGGAGGTGAGTGAGAGGGAGGAGGTTAGTGAGGTGGAGGAGGTTAGTGAGGATGAGGGGCAGGTTGTTGCTGCGGCCTCCAGTGATAGTGATGGTGTTGTGGCTCCGCAGCCACGCACCACTACAAAGACTGGCCGCAATGTCAAATTTAGCTACGCTGAAAATATGGCTTTGGTGCGGGAGCTGATGAGGCATCATCGGCAGTTGTTTGGCCATGATGCTGCAAAGGTGTCGTCACGCAGGAAGAGTGTTCTGTGGGGGAAGGTCATTGCGGCTGTGAATAGTGAGGGTGTGGTGAGGCGGACCGAGGACACGTGTCGTAAGCGTTTCTACGACATAAAGCGCCGTGTCAAGGCAAAGATGGCCAAGGAGGCTAAATCGGCCCGCCAAACCGGGGGTGGACACCCCTTCCGTGCATCTTACTGTGATTGGGAGGAGCCTGTGCGTGCACTCATTCCGCCAGAAGTGGTTGGTGCCACTCATGTCCGAGATTCGGATCGGCCAAGGCAGGATGGTGAGTTATTTGTGTTATTTTTTTAACAATTTAAACATGTGTGCTTTGTCCTTAGTTGTCTGAAATGTCTTCTAGCTAATTGTGGTTGTCAGTTTGTTCATTCTTCTAATGTGTAGTGCAGGCCTGGCCAACCTGTGGCTCTCCAGCTGTTGTAAAACTACAAGTCCCATCATGCCTTGCCACAGTTTTGCTATTAGGGAATGCTAAAACTGTGGCATGGCATGCTGGGATGTTAGTTTCACTACATCTGGAGAGCCACAGGTTGGCCAGGCCTGATGTACTGTTATTCTCAATTATGTTTTTTTTATAATAATTTAATTTTATTTTTTCTGGTTGCCTTGGAGTTTTTCTGGTGTTTTATGTTAAAAGTAAATGTTTGTTGGTGTATTTTAAAGAAGTTTTATTTTTTTATTTTTTTACAAAGGTTTTTTGTAAATACATTTCATAGCATTTATGTTTATTGTGTGTTGTTCTGGGTTGCCCTTTGTGTGCTTGATGTGTTTTTTAATGCATATTTGGTTGTGATGTTTCCAATTTTTTGCAGAAATTTTTGTCTACTGTTTTATTATTAGTATCAAAAATTGGGACCTTAGCGTGCAATATTGTGGTTGTGTCAAGCTACGACGTTTTGGTTTTAAGTAGTATAATTGTTTGCATTATGCGCCTTTGTGTATGGTTTTTTTGGTATAATTTTTGCTAATATAAAGAATACACACCCAATGAAGTCAGGCAGAAAAACATAAGCATCGTTTAGTTTAATTCTCATCAGGTACCACATATGTTTACATCACAATAAGGAATTTGCATAAACATATCACCAAAATAGTATGTTCATAAGGACATTCTTCATATTTCTCCAGTATGCCAGAGAAGCAGCACAGCCAGGCCACAGCCAACACTGCCAAGAGATGCAGATGGTGGCAATGCCGGTAAGATTTAACTGTAAACACATATTCTGCAAACACAAAGAAACACAAAATGTTAATGATTATCTTATCACATAGGTTCTTCTTCGGCAAATCCACCTACACTAAGGCGCCCATCACAGGGCTCAGTTACTGTGGCAACGAGGCCACCCAAGAGACGCCGTCTTGAGGCTCCAGCTCGAGCACCAGCATCACTACCCCAACGGCGCATCTCCGCAGTGTCGGCCGTGCCACCACTAGCTCTTTTGGCCAGCCCCCAAAGTGAGGATTCACAATCCCCTCAGTTGTCTGGTGAGTAAACATAACAATTACGTGTAAATAAGTAAACAAACAGTGGTGTAGATTTATTAACCTGGAGAAGGCATAAGGAAGTGAAAAAACACTGATATGTGCAAGGTGATAAAGGCAGCAGTACAAAATAAACACAACTGTTAATGTACATATTGGATCTGTTTGCCTTGTGCCTTTATCACCTTGCACATATCACTGGATTTTCACTAACTTATGCCTTCTCAAGGTTTATACATCTGCCCCACTGTTAGTACATAGAAAATAAAAATACACTAATGACCAGTCATCCTTGCAATAATCAACAACAACAAGCAGATGGTGTTAAGGTATTTTTAGATGGATAATTGTCAGATGTGATGTTGGCCATATCAACACATTTTTGTCACATAATTTTTGGAGTAAAAAATCAACATAAATGTTAAGTCTCATCCAATTGTTTTGCATGGCCAACAACACCACTTCTAAACATAGGGCACCTTAATACTTTTTCATCCATTGCTAATGTGTACATTTTAGGCCACTATATTTGTTTACGTTTTTGCAAAACCACTGACTGCCATGAACAATGTATGAGTGTATTGTTCAACACATTTATTGTATTGTGTGTGTTGTTCCAAAGGAAGCTTCATACCCAATATGTAAATGTAGTACTTTGTATTTGTTAGAGTTCTTCGTGTTTAAACAGTAATTATGGCTCTGAATCCTACTATTCCCAAAAATTTAAAACAACTGAGTAGTGAACGTTAGAAGCCACATATTTATAAAAAAAGGTGAGCAACATAGTTAAGTTTATGCCACAATCTATTTAGCAATTACAACATTCATATTAAGAAGTAATGCATGTTGACGTAAAGCTATAGTAAGACCAATGCTACATATTTACTAAATAGTGGCTGTCTTCAACCCCATACAGACCCAGCCATCATCATCGAGGATGACCAGCAGGAACGTGACCAGGAGACCTTCACACTCCACCTGCAGCCCATCGATCCAACTCAGCCAACCACGCCGCAGGACATACCCCAACCACCCCAAACATCCCACAGCCCCCAATTGACCACAACACAAGTTGACACACAAATGGGCCCTGAGTTTTGGAGCCGTTGGGCGTCACAACAGGTGCAACACTAAGCGTGCCTCACCACCCACAGCCAATACCTGTCAAGTCTGCCCCATCATTTGCCTAGACTGAGTCGCAACTCATGCAGACTTATAGTGCAGGTGGGCAGAATCGCTAACTCCATGGAGCAGATGAGGGCAGACAACAGCCAAATGCAAACAAACCTACAACGCATCTTGGATGATCAGCAGCGGCAGCAACAATCACTTATACAGATCATACAACACAATCAAATGATCAACGACAACCTATCACGCATGATAGCTAACAATACTGCCGCTAATACTCAGCTCACAGCAACCTTGAACATTCTAAGTCAAAGCCTTAGTGTGTTGGCATCACACCATGCCACATCTAGTTCTGGGACAACGACACCAAGCCACACCCCAGTTCATTCCCCAGTCCGACGCTCAAGTCGAACCCGCACCAACGAGCCAGCACAATCCTCGGCACCCAGCACACAAAAAAACCAGAAATAATAATGGTTGGTCAGAATATGTTGACCATTACAATGTTTTTTCTTTTTGATTTGTCACAAAAATTTGTGTGTTAAAATTAATAAATTGTGAACACGCAATATGTGTATTGTTTAATTAGCTCCACAAACCACATGCACATTAGTGTCTTGGGCCAGATGTGGATTGTTAGAAATATATTGCCTGCCCCTAGGTATCCTCAGCTCAACATGTGTCTAATCTATGTCACCCAGTACACTGTCCATGGCCGCAAGATCAGATAAAGCTACCCTGACTGCATACCACTGCGACTCCTGGGTACAGAAGCAGAGAGAGGCATCTATGTAGCCATCCAAGACATCCAAAACCTGAGTGGCCATTCAAAAATTAAAGGTGAGTGTCATGACCTGTAATCAATACAATACTGTTTTCTATTACATTACAGAAGCACCACTTAGACATAGACGTGTATGTATGTTTTAACTCACCTGAATTAAATATTTTTAAAAGGTGGCCTGTGAGATACTAATTACATCGCCAGTCACAGGCTGGAAGCTGCCAGTAGCCATAAAGTGCAACACAGGCAGGAGTTTGTGCAGGCCTGAGACAGAGCGAGAGCGTACTGTCTCAGGGTCTAGGTTCAGTTTGACAAAGTCATACAGAGGGAAAATATTATTTACATTTAGTCTGAGCATCTGTATAACATGGTCATCAGCAATTTTGTTATCGTTTAAACGCCCACTAAAAAAACAAGCCATGACCAGCCTACGCGGAACATGTACAACCTGCTTACCCTGTTGATTTTCCTGGCCTCGGTTTATTGTAGCCTCATGGAGCAGTGTCAGGTATCCCCCAGCAAACAAGACAGCAGTACTACACACAGTAGCAGCCATTTCAGATTGAGAGTGGTGAAAAATGTGTTGGGGCCCCTTTTAAAGGTCCAAAAAGTCAGGTGTGACTAATGTAGAATTGACAACACATGTAAACACGCTTCTCAAAAGCAGGTCTAGTTTTTTTTAGGCTTTTTGTACGATTAGTAATTTTTGGCGTCCGCAATTCCATTTTCACGGTAGAGATTTCAAATACGAATGCTTAGTAAATGACCGAGTTCTATATCTAAACAGCCGCGTTTGACCGATGATGTATTCATTTGTATTTTTACTACACAGCCGTAATAAAAATACGAATGCCCTCATCACTGCCGAGATTTGTGCTTAGTAAATTCCCGAGATGACACTTTGAAGAAAAAACACCAAATTGGTCAAAATCGGGAGCTTAGTAAATATACCCCTATGTGTACATTGTGCACTATTTGGATTAAATATGTAATGTTTTGATAGCTCTCCATGCGTTCACAAACTCCTGCCGTAAATACCCATACGCAAATTGCGGATATGTGCACGCACGGCGGAACAAGCGCACGCGCAGCGGGCATGTGTGTGTAGTTTGTACGTGATGTGTGTTCTGCAATATTTTTCGACTTTGACAGTCCACCCTCTGGCAGTCAACAATAACTGCCACTATCTAATTACTAATCAGAAAAATATCAATACAATATTTACAGAAGATGATGATCGGGGGAGAGTGGTAGGTAGGAAAGGTATGACCTAGTGGGACAGTAAAAAGTATGTATGCATGAATCCATGTCTGAGGGGCATGTATCATCGTGCCGTAGAT
The DNA here is from genome assembly GCF_028390025.1 of Pseudophryne corroboree. Taxonomy (NCBI): domain Eukaryota; kingdom Metazoa; phylum Chordata; class Amphibia; order Anura; family Myobatrachidae; genus Pseudophryne; species Pseudophryne corroboree. Next base: position 182,538,591 of record NC_086446.1, read on the forward strand.
GTTCTAAATAAGCTTCGAGGCATTGCGAAGTATACATTAAATCCTTTTTATCCCGTATTAAGGGTCTGTAAGTGGGCCAACAAACACTACCAAGCTTTTTTCGGCTTCTTGTTCCAACAAATGGGGTGCACATTTAGTTGATGATACATGGGGGGAACATATGTGAGTGCTAGTATATGTGGATATCACCTGTCGACTATGTGTGTCATTAACTGAAGGTTGTAGAGATGAAGATAAGACACATATCTAAAATACATTCACATAACATTTACATAAACATTCTTGGGTAGAGCTGATGTCTTTTCTGGATGGGTGTATCTGGGCAGAGGGGGAGACAAAGGAAAAACGGGTAAAAGAAACAGGCCATGGAATTCATTTGCAATTCTTATCATAACACTGTCTCTATGGATGGGTCGTAAATTAAATCTGCTGCTGTAACAGCGCCCCCGCTCCTTAGACTCATCAATTTTGTGCCGTGCTTGCGCCGCGTTAGAATTCGAACACACCTAAATATCAAGCCAATAATTATGACAACTCCCAGGATACAAAGGAGAAACTTCCCTACACTCATAATAACATTTTGAGCCCACTCTCCTAAGCCTGAGAACCAATTTCGTGGGTTCAACCATGAGACCCAGCCGGTCAGCTCATTACCCACAGCGGTCAGGGTAAGGTTGTGTCTCCTCTGGAACTCCCACTTCAACTGCAATATATCATCCATCTTTTGATTGATAATCTCTGTGGGGTCGTCAGTGCTGTTTGTAATATACATGCAGCACTTCACACCATATTGAGTTGCCAAAGTGACACAGTACCCACCCGTCACGGCTGTGATATAATAAAGGACCATCATGTGCTGGATCAGTTCCGTCTTGTAAGCTTGTAACTCCCTTCCTGCATACCTGAAGGTGTCGTCATACATCTCAGTGATATTATCTATCAAGTTCGCTAGCGCATGGATATACCTATAATTTATAATTCCTCTGGCAGTACGGGTGATGTCTAATGCGAGAAGGAATTGAATCCCGGTGGATTCGTGGATCAAATCAGAGGCTACGTGCTCTGTCCTCTCTATGAGGTGTCTCTTGACGATGTGTTCATAGTGAGTATGAGTATAAGGAGCCTGAGCACTGCGGTGAACCTCTTTCATCTTGTCATGGGTTATGGTCATGACCTCTGGCAGCACTCTTCCAATATAACACAATCCTTCTGAGCTCGGGGCAAGCCACTTGTACGCCTTCCTCCCACATATGAAATAGGCATCATCAGGGAGAACATAGGGGACAAAATATGACATCACCATATTGCAAACTTTCCAAGTGAAAAACCCAATCTCTAGTTCTCCCATCTGCTCTGTACAAGTATCGGGCTGGATGATATGAGCACCGTACCCTGGTGATACTTTTCCAACCCACATGGTCTTGCTTCCTCGAGTATACCTATACCGGAAATACCTTCCACTATTGGCTATTTGGCGTACAAGTTCAGAGTCTATGGGTATCCTATCAGCTCTGTGTGAAAAGGTCATTGTCTGGTTATTCCACGTCACCTCCCAATTTCCCGGTTTTCGGTAATTGGAAATGTTGAAACACACTAAGGATTTATCTACATGATAATGGTGGAGCTTCAAGCTAGGGGGCCTAGAAATATTAAATTTCTTGTTCACCGGTCTCCCACCCCGTAATTCGAGTACCTCATCTATTGCTAAAGGGTATGGTATTAATCCTGACTTGCTCTGACCTTGAGGTACTTGTGAGCACACCCAGCATTCTGTCTGGTTTAAGACCTTACCCACTAGTGAGTGGTAATCACTCAATGGATGACGGTCCATGTTGATATTAAGGCTGGACTGACATCTTTGGATGCACCCATCCTCGACTATGTTCTCACAATTCCTACAAATGCAATTTTCCTCAGACAATAACCCTTCACAGTGCCTCCGAGCTCCTTGACTACCAGAGCGCTTTCTGATACTCGCCTTTGTTCGAGTGATGTGTTGCTCTTGTGATTCTACAAATCCATCCTCGCCATCAGAACCCATTCCAGATCCCTTCTCGACCTCTCTGGGACCCTCACCGAAACAGACTGTCCTGGTCAACAACAGGATTAACAGAAAAACCTGGAACACAGTCTCTTGGGGTAAGTCCATCTTGTTAAGGGAAGAGAAGGGAAACGAGAAGGGGGAGAAAGAGAAGGAGAGAAGGAGGGTAGTGGGAGATGGAGAAAATAATTTAGAAAAAAAAATTTGGTGCGACAACCGCCTCTGGTCTTGTTGTTCTCTGTGCTCAGGTGCCGTCTCAACAGTCCTGCCTCTCAACCTTCCCGGAACAGACACTCCAGTGATACGATGTTCTCTACACTCTGCTCTTTGTCACGGGTTCTCTCCGGGTCAGCGACCTTTCTGTAGGGTACATAAATCTTGCATTTCAATGTGTTTAACTGTTGTGTATTATCAGTTGTGTGAAGTAAACCATCTGTGGAAAGTGAAAAGAGAGGGGAAATAATAAAAAGAAAATTTGTCAGATTTGCGTTCACCATCAGGCTGTCACACCATCATGTATATCGGTATCTTTGCACAGTCTCCCTTCACCAGTATTCCCATTCTCCACCCTTTGTGCATGTCCAGGCACACTGATACTGGTGTCCCTATGCTGGTGAGATATACTGGGTTTAGGCAGAACTCTGAAAAGACCGAGTAGGCATGTGACGTTTGAACTGTAATCCTGTCGGTGAACGTAAGAGGATGAAGAGGGAGCTTTTGAAAACCAATCACATAGAGTTTAGTAACAGGTAAGCTTGTAAAGGCAAAGAAGATTTTACAAAGTTTGACATCTGGATTGGGCACTAATCGGTCTGTTCCCCTTAAAAAAATTCTATGTGTGTTATATCTCTACTGGGACTATCCCAGCCATCAATCCAGTGTCTTGTCCATTCTAAGTTCATAGGGAACCTGGTATCCTTGAGATAATTTCCTCTACCTGTGATGGACATGCATCTAAAACAGTGAAATGCAACATTAGTCTTCGTGGGTATCTAACATATTTTGTGCTTCCTGGGTGGGAGCACTCTATATGTTTACCATCTCTAACAAAACTCCTGTTAAGTTACTTAGAGGTCACTTCTGCTAGAGAGAGAAGCAGAAGTTTAGAGGCCTCCTCCTAACCCCAGTAAGTTCTGTCAAAAGGGTAAAGTTGCATTTATTCTGTTCTTCCCATTAACCGAATCTGTGTTTTATATATGTGGCTCGTGATTCCTTAATATATGTCCCTTGATCCCGTCTATGTGTTTAATAACGACGCTTGTTTACTCTGTCTAGGGGTCTATATTGGCTATGTGCTGTACTACTCTTACAATCTCTAGCAAAATGTCCTTTATTTTTACAAATGTAACATATTCTCAGTCTTTTGTCACTACTAGGGTTTTGGGGTTTGGGCTGATGACACTTTGGTGTAAGAGCCTGCATACTTTCAATCCTCAGCCTCTCCTCTTGCAGTTTCCTACGCCTAGCAATATTCCTATGGTGTTCTATTGCACACTCTCTAAGGCAAGCTACTGTGACCCCTCTCCAACCAGGCAAAGAGGTTTGTACTCTGTCCCTCACTGTCTTATCGAGTCCGTCCATCAGCACAGAGACAGCCACCTCTCTGTAATTTTCATCGTTCCCTGCATCTGATACCCCTATGTATCTATCCATTATTTGCAGGGCCCGATGGAAATATTCAGATGCCATTTCATTTTCCCTCTGCTTTATGGAGAAAATTCTTCTCCACTTAACAGTTGTGGGGAAATACAACTCTAGTTGCCTGTTAATTTGCTCTAAGTTCTCCTGATTGAGTTTGTCAGTCATACGACTATCCGACTCTAATCTACAATCAGTGATGAATTTTTGGGTGTAAATATTAGGGGGTAGGCACGCTTTCAAAAATGTCCGCCAATGTCGGTTTGTCGGTTCATACGCATTACCCAGATCTCTTATAAACTTTTGACATCTGGCTAAATGCTTCAGAGGGTCGGGGAATTCTGAAATGATTGACCGCAGCTCATCTCTGGGCCACGAGCAATATATTGCATTATTCCTGGTGAGGATTACTCCCTGACTATCGGTTCCCCCGTTGGGAGTTACTATTTCCAAGACAGGGTGTAATTCTACCATTCCGTTCCTAATCTTTTTACAGTGAGGTGTTGTTGTCTCTGTGCAATGAACTGTCTCACACTTACCGGTAGCTGTGACCTCACCCGTTCTTTCATTGGGGAATATTGTTACTGCACTACCTGGTTGGACAGGCTCCACCTGAGTTTCCTGCAAGGTGACTGCTTGGAGGAGAGCTGGAATTTGGCTGAATCCTTCATCTTCCTGTGACCTAAAAACCTTGGAGAGACTTCAAAACAGGATACATTTTGCAAAAGTTAGGGTTAAAACATTGCTCTTTCATATTACTATCATTTACGGATGTATCATTGACTGTAGCCTTCTGTTCCCCTTCGACCTGTGTCGACAATGGTGTGTTTGTGTTCTCATTCCCGCTAGGTTTCGAACCTGCTGCGTATGTTAATTTCCCTTGCATATCCCCTTCTTGTTGCCATAAGTTTAAACAATCTGTATGTCTGACCCTTTGTTTTCGGGATTATATCAGACATATCCTAATCCTTAAATTCTGCAATACCTCTGGTTAAAAACTGCCTACCTTAGGGAATGGTTCCCTATCTTCCGCAGTCATACGTTCCCATTCATTGCAAAAAACTTCTGTGTGTGGTCCATGCTTCTCGCACGTAATGAACCTCGCCGACCCCCTGGGCCGCGGAATGTCAACCTGAACCCTGGTTGAACGTCCCTTACTTGAGCAACTGGCCCCCATAATTTGCAGGTATTGCCCTTTCGGCTAATCCCACAAAAAAAAAAAAAAACTCAATATAAGGCAACGGTGAAAGTTCTCCGAGTGCTTTCACCCACTCACGCTCACGTTGGCCAGTACTACCATACACTGTTGATAGCGCAAGCAATGTACCCAACCTAGGGCCCTATGTAACCTCTATTTACTGGAAGTTTCTAGGAATAACTTACCCTTTCCAGTAAATATAGGTTGTTGGAGATTTCCTGAGAGACCAGCGAAAAACTCCCTAAACCTTTATTATACACAAATCACGCTTGCGTATGCTATATACAGCGCTAATGATCCCGCGATTTTACGCAAAGCTCGTAAAAAGAGTATCACGTTGCGCTAAATATTGCACCAACGAACGCGCGGTCCAATCGCACAGCGTATAGGTACTTGTTACTTATCCGCCGTATGACCAATGGAATAGATTTTCAGGCTGCGAAACCTCAGCCGGAGCGTATAAAAAAAAACTATATGGGTAAACCTCGCTGACCCCCTGGGCTGCGGTACTCTAAACCTCGCTGACCTCCTGGTCTGCGGTATTCTGCTACCTTGCTCCTTTGTACTTCAATCTATATTAACATGAGTCAGCTGCCTCACGCCACCAAGTCTCCACTCACTCAGTGTACCACTCGACGGGATCCCGAATTCCTGGGGTCCACTACGTTCAATGTTACGTTCGCTCACTCAAATACACTTTGGTTTTTCTGTACAGAAAATTATCTTTCATTCAGATAAGCAGCTTTACTCCCAGAGGCAATACAGTAAATAAGAGTTTTATACTAAACTTTGTTTTTATACTAAATTTCTTTAGAAACCGGGTAGTTTGGTGCTATTGTAGCGTGGCTACTGTCCCACCTTTAAACTAAACGAACTATTGTGTAATTTGTACTTAGCAACCGTATTCTTACGCAATTTGCGTAAACACGCGACCGTGCTTACGCCGCGTGTGCAGTTCCGTACTTTGTCCGAGACACGTCTACAAAACCGTACGTCCGCAATAGCACAAATCATACAATTTCTATAAATGTGAGCAATATTAACTATAATTGCTAACTTAACACAACACACATTCTTCCTGTATAAACCCTCTTTCTACTGGGCCAGAACTGCGTTTTGTGATTTTACTCTTACTTCCTTAAATACTTATTTTAGTTTTAACTATATAGTAACAAAAATATCTCCGGTTTCACACAGATCTATAATGACTCTGGCAATAATCAATAATTTAAATGATATGATTCAGATTGGATAGCTATCTTGCAGAACATACACTGATATAAATATACACATAATTATAATATTATATATATGTATCATTCACTGGTCTCCTATGAAACTCATTTACCCATTTAGTCCTTCTAATTTGCATATCAATGCTGTGAGCTTTTGACTGCCTGTTCAAGAGGGTTGTTCACTGCTAAGAAAAAGCAGTTACACAGGTTAATTTGCATATCAATGGCTATCTTATAGTAAGCAGAGTTAGCTAAATCTTAGAGGTAAAAGAAAAGAAAAAAAACTTTGTTTTTTTTTTATCTGTGTGTACTTCTTACATCAAGTATTCATCTTACTATTAACTTTTCACTAGGCCCAGCTGAAACTATTTGTAATTGACTATGGCATGGGTTAAATAAATGCATTGGTAACTCATAAATCGTGTTTCATGTGACCATGGAAAGCTGATTTTTCTGAGCAGACTGAAAATCAGCCATTTAGAAAAATGACCTTCCCAAAATGGCCGCTGCTCCTCCCCCTTCCACATCCATGAGGGTTACACAAAATGGTGGACAGGCCATGTGGTTAGTCCAAAATGGAGGACAGACCATGCGGCTTCCTTTGTCACAAAGAAATCACACACCATGCAAGCACCTGAAGTTATTTTAGGCCTGAGTTAAAAATAAAAACTATATCAAAGCTATGCCGCAACTTTTAAATATACTTTTAAACCTACTTAACAGATAAACAATCCAATCTGAATCAAACACACTATGACTTATTTGAACCTTGTTTTGCAACAATAAAAATAAATTTTAGCACCTTAAATATTATGAGAAATGCATTGTCCCTTGAAATTTTCATATCAGCGTCTTACTAATAACACAACACAATACACGTGGATGTGATTCGTCAGCATTTTGCGATGCGTCCATCATTAGCCGGTCGATCACAGCCGCGTTTGTAATGTACAGTGCATCATTAATAACGTGACCACCCGTGAGAGCCCCCAATTGATAATGTCGATTTTATATTGAAACAGAAAGCTATACCTTTAAACACACTTTTACCATGGAGCCGCTGCGGCCGCTAGACTTAATATGCACTCTACGTACCTTTTACGCTATTTGCGTACAGAGTCCCGTACATTGTACGGACTTAGCGTACAAACGCCGCACTGGGGGTACAAAGTACACACAGTGCGCACACACCCAGAGATACACTTTAAACCTTCGCAGTAATGCAATGCAATGATATTACACTTTAAACCTTATGCAGCAATGCAATGCAATGATATTACACTTTAAACCTTATGCAGCAATGCAATGCCATGATATTACACTTTAAACCTTATGCAGCAATGCAGTGTGATGCTATTACACTTTTAAACCTTATGCAGCGCTGACGGTACAAAGTACCCGCAGCTCGTACACACCCAATTGATACGTTTTTAAACCTTATACAGCTAAGCAATACAATAATGAAATACACTTTAAACCTTAGCAGGGAAAAGAGGACACAACACCGATTTGTAGTTAATCACTGGGTTCCGACACCACAGAGTAATATTTCTGAAAGGGGGTTAACAATACAAATTATGCACTACAATACAACAGAGTAAATGGCTACAGTCAATGTACATACGTGAGAATATTCGCGTGCGCTTCCTGGTCCAGTCCTCCGTAATCAAATAGATAACGTTGTGAGTCTTGTGTGACCAAGCCTGCTGCAGGCTCTCTTTATTCACTTCATCCAAAACATAACACAATGGATACTGTAATCTCTTTGTCCATTGGACACAGGGATGGTCATTTACAGTACAGGAGAGGTCATAGGTCTGTTTGAATAGGTGGGCGATGTCTATTTTCACTGCTCTTGTAGGTGGTCTCCTCTGGATTCCCGCCGCATACATAATGTACAGTAAATACAGTTTATATCTATATTCTGCTTCTGCACATAACTATCCTCAGGAACATGCGATCTTCCGCAAACCAACACCAGAATGTTTCCCTTAAAATACCCTACAGCTGGATACCAAACACCACCTTGTAACCTTGTTCTGTCCCCTCCTATCCTGTAAAGGTGAATCCCTTTGTTCTGTTACCATTTAAACAGCTATCATTTTCTGATGTGGTGCAAGGAGACTATGTGTACATTGTGCACTATTTGGATTAAATATGTAATGTTTAGATAGCTCTCCATGCGTTCACAAACTCCGCCGTAAATACCCATAACACGCGCAGGAACGTGGGAGCGACCATAAGCAAATTGTGGATATGTGCACGCACGGCGGAACAAGCGCACGCGCAGCGGGCATGTGTGTGTAGTTTGTACGTGATGTGTGTTCTGCAATATTTTTCGACTTTGGCACCCCCAAAACTTGCAGTAAAAGTGACATCTCCAGTCCAAGATGAAATAGGAGGCTACCTTGGGAGTCAAGTACCAATAGTATAACCTTTTATCAAATTGGTCTTTAGTTTTGGTTGATAGGAGACCAGCCACCACATACAGCAGATCATTTGCAGAGGAGATGGGTGCAGCAGTGATTGGATGCACTTGCTGACACTCTGCTGGCCTGTCACCTCTCTTCCGGCTGGACTGCCTGCTAGTGACTGGTGGCTCGAGACTAGAGCAGGCTGTCCTAGTGCTGGGACAGCATGCAAGGAGAGAGCAGCGTGTCCCTGAGCCTAGGACTGACGGCTCTAGAAGGCGGAACATCGAGGGTGAGTGGCGGCTGTGAGAGGTGGACTCAGGAGGTACTCCTCTGTATCACAGCTCCACCCCAGGTACACCTCTCACAGCTGCACAGCTCCATGCTCTCCGTCACTGATAGACACCAAGAGGGGCAGACGCTGCCTGAGATTGTCCCGGTTCGAATTTTCTCTCAGTGCCCTCTAAATCCTGCGCTCGGGTCACATGCCCCTCTAACTCCCCCCCTAGTTGCCGCCATGCCAGCGGGTTGATCCCTGTGAGGACAGGGTGCTCATCTGGAAGATGACTATTGTATATAGAGATCGCATTTCTAGGCAGAGGTGGTCACTGTAACAAGGTGTCTAGGAAATTCTGCCAATCTACATCTGGGAAGTCGCGGACAGTGGTACTGATATAGTGTTGGGCTTGGAGGTACGCCATAGGGTAAGCCTCTTAAACTCCATATTTGACCACAGCCTTTTGGAATCTGAGAGACTTTCTATGATCTATTATTATGCAATATTTTATTGATAAGACGCCACAAGTTCCATAGTTCTGTACATAGACAATCAACATGTACATTAGAATACAGTTACCAATATGGTCAGATACAGACAAAAAAACAAATTGGCCTAGATACATACTGTAATTACAACCTGCAAAATGCAGAATTACTTAATAAGACTTACAGAAAGGACAACTTAAATTCTAAAATGACAATGGGGGACACAGAGTGGGCATAGGGAGCAGAGCAGTTGGGTGCAACATTTGGAGAATAAGAAGGAGTTGTTATAAGCTTCAGTGAAAAGGTTAGTTTTTAGCGCATGTTTAAAGACTAAGGTGTATATTTACTAAAGTGCGAGTTTTTAGAAGTGGAGATGTTGCCCATAGCAACCAACCAGATTCTAGCTTATATTCTAGAAGGTGCTAGATAAATTCTAAGTAGAATATGATTGGTTGCTATAAGAAACATCTCATTTCCAAAAACCTTTTAGTAAATATAGCCCTAGGAGGCAGGGCTAAAGTGATTGGGGGATGGCATTCCAGAGCATTGGGGCAGTGCCAGAAATGTCCTGAAGTCGGGAGCAGTGGCCCTGGGGGGGGGGGGGGGGGGGTGTAGCGGGTACAAATTGCCCTGGTGCAGGCTTGTAGGAGGGACTGTGTGCTGTACTGCGGTGGGTCCAGGAGGGCTGCTTCGTATGCCTGCCTGCATGTGGGGTTTAGCAATCACCAGGGCCAGACTGCCGATCTGCAGGTGTGCTGGTCCGGTCACAGAGAAGCCGGCATAGGCCACGCGCAGCACAGCTCCTGGCTCTCTGTTTGTGCCCTCCGCCGCCTGACGCCGTGTCCGCACGCCCACCGCCCCCCCACTCGTGCTGATCAATAATAAAGGGAGCGTGACACAAGTCCACACTCCCATGACTCACGGCACGCCCCCATGCGCCATATCCATGCGCTCCCGTGCCGGGTGCGCCCGTACACGAGGATGCCAGGGCCGAATTCTGGCCCCAGTCTCTCTCTTGCATTCGGACTAATCGTGCCCTCCCCCCAAATCTGTTCCTGTCATGGTGCTGTAAACAGTGTTTTTTCAGGTTTATTTTTAAAGGGGCATGGCTACACCTCCGTGAATCGCAACCGATTGTGAAGTTCATTGCATTTGATACTGATTTATTTTATGCTGGGATAGAAGTACCAACAAATGTTTAGACAAGTATGGGGACTATGTGGAAAATAATCTGTACCAAGGTCATACTATTGATTGTACGTATATGTACGAGTTGAATACATTCAGTAAAGGAAAGTCTTGTTACCTTATTTATTGAACCACCCTAGTAAGAATAGGAAACACTGATGGAGCTATTCTAACATCACTACAAGATGGAGTGGGATGCGGAAAACAATCAATAACACTACAAAATATAACTTCCTTTATTGGTAGGTTTTGTAAGATGGTTGTTAGGTATCATCATTCTCAGTACATAAAATAAACAGACTCAATCAGGTGAACTGATAGTCAAAAACAAAACCATAGGAAACGATATTCAATAGTAAAGCTTTAAAGTGCACTGATAATAAAATCATACTTGCAGACTGTAAGGGAACGATCACCTCCCTGATGTCTTCTCCATGGACCATCATGGATCAATCATGAAAATACATATATAGGGCCTGATTCTGAGTCGTGCGCAGGAGCAAATTTAGCAGTCTCTATTGACAGTCACCCATCTGCAACTGTATTCAAATGTATACAGATTTCTTCCCTTATGTACATCCATGCTGCCAAATGTACAAGACTGATATAAGTGCATAAGCATGTATGTCCAAGCGTTGCCATCAAGTTTTACGTTGCATATAACTCTTTCTCAAGGCGGTATGGACACATGCTTTTTGGGAGTACTTTTTGCATAGCACATAGGGTTTACATTTGCCTTGAAGCAAATTATTGATTATATAGATTATACGCTACTCTACTCTACCTTTTAGAATGTAAGCTCTCACGAGCAGGGCCTTCAACCCCTCATGTACTTATCCTTCTTTTACTTAAACCATCTTTGACGGCACCAAATCCTGCTATTTTCTGCCACCCTGATACTTGTGTCAGTGTCGTTTGCTGATGTAGCTATGTTTATTTACCCTGTCCTTGTCCTATATTGTCTTCAACTATAAGTCACTATTTTCCTGTTTTGATTATTCGTTTATGTACTCTGTAATTTGGTGCTGCGGATCCTATGTATATCCCTTGTGCCATATAAATACAGGATAATAATAATAATCTTTGTTTCTCACAAGACTGTATCAGCCTCTTTAGACAAGGAGATTTGAGACTGGGAGCATTTACCAGTGAACTTGAACATGCAAGAATGAGACACGCCATTGGATTTCATCCCTCTCACTCCTATTTGATCAACAAGTTACACCATCTTGTAGCAAGTAATTCTAAGTACAAGAATTTCCAATACCATATCAAGGGTGTGCTGCAGCCAACGTCTGTGTCTGTGTATGCAGTTCAACTGACCCCACCGGCTTAGTTTTGAGTTTGACAGTCATCCTAAGCAACCACAGGTTTGCTCAGAAGTTCAATGGTCCAGCCAATGTTCATACAATGTTGCCAATGGTGTGTCTTAGTGCACAAGCAGTGGATTATTGATGCAGCCAGTGGGTGTTTCTGTACACATTCCCGCAGCTGTGGCATTACCATTTTTTTTGCAGTACTGCTGCATGTGAATGCTTGTTCACAAATGCAACTGCATCCGCCTAAGAAGCAGACCATGTACTCTGTGTCACCATTTTCAGTTAGTTGCTGTTAAGTGAAGCTAGCCTAACAATGCTAGCAGAGAGTAACGTGCACCCAAGTCCAGGCTCCTGGTAGCTGTGACCGAGTCTGGCAGCACTAACTGATACTGGCCCATGGTGACCTCTACCAAACCTCAACTGTTGCACAAACGTCACCTTGTCTTCCCAGGATGTAGGCTGAGAGCCTCTTGGGCAGTCTGTTTAGTAGGGCTCAGAGTAAATGCTCTTTTGCCAATTTAAATTTACCCTAGTACCCTAGTAAGGGGAGAGGACAAACAAATAATGAGTGTGATGCCGACAACAAAATCCAAATACATCAGTCACACAAAATACATATTTAGTCACACTGCTGTCAGGCTATAATTTACAAGAAAGTAATAATAATTACTATAAAAGCTCTTTTTAATCTATAGGGAAAAAAAGAAATAAAACACATGCACATATATACCCAGCCTGCAGAGATATGAACATTATCTGGAATTAACATAAACCAGCAGCTCAGTTTGAATGCATTAAAAGCTTTAATGCAATTGATACCTTCAGTAGTCTTAATTAATATTGGTGGATCAAGAATGGCATAAGTTTTGACAATGTTTTAATGCCTTGAACAAGCTGTATGACAGATATGAACTACTTAGCCCGCCCAGCCTATCCAATCTTCTTCCCTTACTTTTTCTGATTTTTAATTTTGATTTCATCTGTTATGCTTTGTCAGATTTTTTTTGTTTCAGTTCCCATGCAGCTCAAAATAAACATTTCCATTACTATGTTCTACTTTATTACTTTATTATTTACAGTTCCTTGTCTCAGTGATACAAAAAAAACACACAAACACACTCTGGGGCTGTTGAACAGTGTACAGTATGCTGTTTGCAGGGCTTATCTTGCATGTTTTGCATTGTGCATGATCTGGTATCAAGTCACTAGCGCACGCAGGGGGGGTTTTCTGAGTACCCAGAAACCCCTCTGACAGGCCGATCTTCTTTTAAACTGCTGCTCGTGGGCCCGCAATCGAAGACCCGCCCCTTGCAACATAAACCGGTACTATCATGTCTGTTGTGAGGGGAAGGGGCTAATATGACACAATTCTATGTGAATCGCATCATTTAGGCCTCGCCCCCTCACATAGACCCACGAATCGCAGCGTCATGGGTGGGCGAAGCCTAATACTGCAGAGTTCCCAGACCGCTCTCATGATCACCTGTGCTGTTGCAGAGCAAAAGTAAGCACTGTATAACTAAACATCCAGGGTGGAGGCACTTACTGGACGTGTTAATGTATAACAAATGCTACTTGTGCCATGGTTTTACTCCAGTTCCTTTATGTATAGAATTTTCCTCAGGGTTATATATATATATATATATATATATATATATATTAGAGATGAGCGGGTTCGGTTTTACTCGGATTTACTCGGATCTACCCGACTCTCCTTATTGGCTATTGGAAGTCACGTGTTTTGGATAGCCGATAAGAAAAATCCAGAAAATAAGAAATGGCGATAATTCTGGCGTAAAGAACCGAGTAAATCCGAACCCGCTCATCTCTAATATACATATATATATATATATATATAAAGGAATTAAAATGATGGAGTAAAAGCATGGTGTACGTAGCATTTTGTATACATTAATATTAATCATTATTTTTAATTTTATTATTTCTGATGTGAAGGCACCTGGGCATCATTATACAGGTTGAGTATCCCATATCCAAATATTCCGAAATACGGATTTTTTTGAGTGAGAGTAAGATAGGGAAACCTTTGTTTTCTGATGGCTCAATGTACACAAACTTTGTTTAATATTCAAAGTTATTAAAAGTATTGTATTAATTTATCTCCAGGCTGTGTGTATAAGGTGTATATGAAACATAAATGAATTGTGTGAATGTACACACACTTGTTTAATGCACAAAGGTATTGAAAATATTGGCTAAAATGACACAATGGCTGTGTGTGTATATAAGTGTATATGAAACATAAATGCATTCTGTGCTCATACTTGGGTCCCATCACTAGGATAACTCATTATTGTATACAATTATTCCAAAATACGGAAAAATCCGATACCCAAAATACTTCTGGTCCCAAGCATTTTGGATAAGGGTTACTCAACCTGTACTGTTAAATGGAGTGCCGATCAATTAGCTTTTGTATATATGTGTGTGTGTGTGTGTGTGTGTGTGTGTGTGTGTGTGTGTGTGTGTGTGTGTGTGTGTGTGTGTGTGCGCCTTTGGATTGGAATTTTGTACCTTAATAAGGAGGGGGCGTAATACTGTATGGTAAAGTTATGGGGAGAGGCTGGCAATACCCCATTCTGCTCTTTTTCAGGTCTAGACGTCTGATGCTCCGTACATGTAAAGGACTCTTGGTAGTCACCTAGAAAGAGGCGATGCATTAATACCATATTATACTAAACCTACTGCTTCAAACACAAACTGTCCTTTTATTTTAGTTACCCTATGGGCACACATCCTGATATCATTAATTGAACACGAGAGACATGGATAAATGGAGAAGCTACTTCTCACAATAATAATAAGAGTTGAAGATTATTTATGAACATTTATTTATATAGCGCACACACATTCCACAGCGCTTTACAGAGTATAATTGGCCATTCACATCAGTGCCTGCCCCAGAGAAGCTTACAATCTATATTTCCTACCACATGTACATAAACATACACTCTAGGGTTAGTTTTTGTCAGGAGCCAATTAACCTACCAGTATACTTTTTGGAGTGTGTGAGGAAATTGGAGTACCCAGAGGAAACCCACGCAAACACAGGGAGAATATACATATTACATATTAAATTACATATTATAACTCCACACAGGGTCATGGTGGGAATCAAATTCAAGACCTCAGTGCTGTGAGGCAGTAATGCTAACCATTACACCATCTGTTCCATTCAAACAATAGTATTATTCTATGTTCTGGAAGCAAATGGAGATTAATCACACACCAAGAAATATTGGTGGTAATTCCGAGTTGATCGCAGCCAGCAACTTTTTGCTGCTGCTGCGATCAATAGTCCATGCCTATGGGGGAGTGTATTTTAGCCTAGCAGGGCTGCGATCGCTTGTGCAGCCCTGCTAAGCTGAAAAAAATTCAAGCAGAAGTAGACTAGGCCTATACCTACTTACCCTGTGCGATGGCTCCAGCGATGATGGGCCCGGCTTTGACGTCACACCTCCACCCTCTGTTGTCCTGGACACGCCTGCTTTTTACTCACCACTCCCCGAAAACGCTCTCCAACAGTCTGGATCCGCCCATCCACGCCTCCTTCCTGTCAATCTTCTTAGCGGTCGCCACTGCGACCGCTTCCGTCGGTAGCCGCAACGTAACCCAGCGATCCCTGTCGCCGGGCAACGTCGCGCATGAGCACAGCAGCCGCCGCGCATGCGCATTCCGCACCCGTTTGCGCCGCAGCGAAAAACCGCTGCGTGCGAACGGGTCGGAATGACCCACATTGACACTTGCTTGGGCACAGTGTAAAGTAAAGTTGGCAGAACAGCCCTTTGCACACTAAGCAGAAATATTTAATGCTATGGATAATAATGTAGGAGAGTGTAAGACTGTAATGTATTTAAAATGTAAACTTCAATGTGACAGGGACTGATTTGAATGATAAATATTCTCAGCACAGCGCTGCGGAATATGGTGGTGTTATGTAAAAATTACAATTATGATGATGTGCCCAGGCTTTTATGATTCAACCTTTTATTCAATCTCTCAAAGGCCCTACACACTAAGTGATTACACTAAATGATATGAACGCTATCGTTCATTAATGAACAAGATAGCGTTCATATCTTTCAGTATGTAGGCACCAACGATGAACGATGCGCGGCACCGTGCTCGTTCATCGCTGGTGCCGGCTCGTTTACACATGCAAGCCAATATGGACAATCTCGCCCATATTAGCATGCACTGCTATGGAGCCAGGTGACGGGCACTCCCCCCCTCACATGCGGCCAGGTTGCCCGACGGCTGTATTGACTGTTGGGCACCTCAGCGGCACATCACGATGTGTGTAGGGCCCATTAGTTTTTAGACCAATCTAATTTTAATAATCTCTGTGCTTTCTGTGTTTTTTTGTGTGTTTTTTTTAGCACTCTGTAGCTATGTGTTCCTCTGATTTTGAAATCATCTGACTATTGGAGTTACAATCACTATTTTATGTTCACTTGCTATATTTTGTGGTGAAAGGCCGAATCCTCACCATTGTTTGTAATATTAATATAAAATGTTAAAATTGCTAATTATAATGTCTTATTATTGCCTCTAATTTTCTTATGTAACTACACTTGCTATTCCTCAAGCGTTTGTTGGTAAATGGCAAACACTGGCAATAGTATTTAAACATTTCCCTTCAAACATTCATAGCTTTTGTAGCTTCCATAAAATATGTTTAACCGGAACACAGGTCAAATGTTACCATATTGCTTTCACTATTTCCTAAATTCCCCCAAACTTGCACATTAAACATATATTAGATAGTAGCAAGTTATTCTTCTTCTTCTTATTATTATTATTATTATTATTATTATTATTATTATAAAAAAAATATCAGTTTTTATGTGGAACATAACAAAATACTGTCAGCCCTATGCTGGATGTCCTTTTCTCTGGATTTACTTATAAGTATGGGTGCCGACAGTTCTGCCAGGCCCTGGTACAAGGAAGGAGCGTAGCCAATGGGTAGGGGTGGCCATAATCCCTCATTTAAAAAAAAATAAAGGGACGGGGGGCGCTGGTGTTCAGTCTGGCAGGCAGCGGGGTATAGGATGCGGGCAGTGTCGGATTGGAGCATGAAGGGCCCCAGTGGTAGGGGCCCATGATTAGAGGTGTGGCCAGCCACCACAGAGGTTTGGCTAACCATTATAGAGTACCTGGTCTGGACTCCTTGATAATTTATATAGTAATTAATGCTAGTGCATGCATGATAATGTGGCAGATTAATGACAGCAATGTACTGTAGAGAATACATCATAATCCTGTGCAGTATAAGGTAACATATGTATAATATATAATTCAAGTGCACAGTCTAGAACCTATTCCTTAGAGGAGGAGGGCCTCCAAGGCAGTGGGGCCTAACGGTGGTTTCCCCTGTATCCCTGTTGGCCAGTCCGTGCCTGGATGTGGGTGAGATTGTTCGCTCCCCAACACAGGGAGAGAGAAGATTGACTGCAACAGCCTTTCATGCTAGCTCAGTCGTCTGTCTCACTGCCTGGCTGTGTGCAACAGGGAGGGCGGGGGGGGGGGGGGGGGGCAGCAGACCCAGGTCCCATTCGGCTCTATAGCAGTGGGTCTCTACTTTAGTCCTCATGCACTGGTGAGTTCATCTATTATGCTGGATCAGTATTTTCTCCAGCAGGACTAAAAGTCACTTTTCAAGTATCAAAAACATAGAACAAAGGTTTAGTATTAAAGCACTAGTAAAACAAACTGAAAAACAATGAACATACTGTAGAGCCAAATTCGTGGTTGAACGCAAATGCAACTGCCATTGCCATTTTCTCTTACGTCCTAGAGGATACTGGGGATCCATTTAGTACCATAGGGTATAGATGGGTCCAATAGGAGCGTTGGGTTCTTCAAGAATTTGATAGTGTGCACTGGCTCCTCCCTGTATGCCCCTCCTACCAGACTCAGTATAGAAAATGTGCCCGGAGGAGCCGGTCATGTCGCATGGAAGCTCCTGAAGAGTTTTCTGCAATTATTTTATCTGTTTGTTATTTTCAGGCAAGACTGGAAGGCTTCGTGGGACTTAAGGGGGGACAGCCCAACCTCTTGAAGGGTTAATGGTCCCATTCCCGGCTGACAGGACACTAGATCCTGAGGGAACTATTTGCACGCCCCACCACAGCAAGCGTACATTCCCGCAGCATGCTGCCACCCCTAACAGAGCAAGAAGAAAGCAGTGTGGTGAGTACTAAGCCGGTGTCCTGGTTAGCGGGTCGCCGGCCATTATGGCGGCATGAGGGTACAGAGACGCATAGCTTCTACAGGGGAGGCGGAGTCTCAGGACTCAGTACACAGTGCAGACGCACCATTTCTGAGGGAGCAAACTGAGTCTAACTAGATTACGGGTGTACACAGTACCAAGAGTGGCATTAAAAATGAGCTCAGCCAGTATAAAAAAGCGGGAAGACCGCGCGCCATTGAATGGACTGGGCTTCACTATGAGCGGATCCAGCAGCTCACCAGCGCCATTTTCCCTCTGCAGGGGATAGAGACAATGACTGACAGGGATGCGCAGCTTCTCCGTAGAGACTACAGATTACCACAATGGTACCAGGGGGTCATAGCAGAGGGGGAGCGCTTACTAGTGTACTTAGTCTGCGACCCGGCTAAGCTTGGCATTAGCAGTAAGGGTGCTGTGTGCTGGCTCCAGGCTATCTCTGTGTCTCTCTTGAAGGGCTCTTTGTGGGTTAATTGTGCTATTAACCTGTTCCTGTGTGTGCTGTCACTGTCACAGTATGTCAGACGAAGAGTGTGTTTCATGTAAGGCACAGTGTACCTCTTCTCTAGGGAGTTCACTACAGTGTACTCAGTGCAGTACACCCTCCCAGGCTAGCAGGGCAGAACCAGCTTGGCTGGATTCCATTAGGAGAATGATCTCCAATATTTCCACTAAATTGTCCTGCAATGAGAAAGAGACGCAATACTTAAGACAATCGATGACTGAGTTTATGAACAGAGAATCAGTACCCAAACCAGCGTCTCAGTCCCCTGCCATTTGTCCGCAAAAATGTCCTTTGGCCCATATTCTGCCATCTGACTCTGATGATGAGAGGTCAGATATGGGGGAGGGGGAGGTGGATGCAGAGGTGAGGGAGGCTACTCTGTCACAGGGAAAATAGGATCTCATAGAAGCTATTAGAGAGGTTCTGCATATCCCTAGCAGAGGAGACTGAGGAATCTTATTTTAATGTAAAAAATAAATCCTCAGCCACTTTTCCTGTGTCAAAGGAACTAAATACCCTGTTTGAAGAACCGTGGGTTAATCCTGATAGAAAATTTTAAATCCCTAAAAGGTTATCATCTTTTCCCTTTCCTCCTGAGGATAGAAAAAAATGGGAAAATCCACTGATAGTGGATGCATCAGTATCCGGGCTGTCACAAAAAATTATATTGCCTGTCCCTGGTGCAGCCTCCCTAAAAGATACGACTGACCGTAGAGTTGAGAATACACTCAAATCTTTGTATACAGCTGCTGGGGTGGCACAGAGACCCACTATAGCATGTGGGTGGATTACTAAGGCCATAGCAAAATGGTTGGGTAACCTAATTGAGAGGTTAGGTACCTTGCCTAAGGGGAAAATTATTTTACTCCTGCAACATATACAGGACTCTGCAAATTTTATGGTGGAGGCCATAAAAGAAATAGGCTTGCTTAATGCACGCCCCACTGCTATGGCAGTGTCAGCACGCAGAGGCTTATGGCTACGCCAGTGGACTGCTGATGCAGATTCCAGGAAAGGCGTGGAAGGCCTACCCTTCACAGGAGAGGCCTTATTTGGAGATGAACTGGACAAATGGATCTCCAAAGCTACTGCAGATAAGTCCATGTATCTTCCTTCTGCAGCTCCCTCAGCCAGGAAGGCTTACTCAGGACCTAATCTACAGTCCTTTCAGACTGCCAAGTTCAAGGGCAAAACCAGAGGTTCTTCTACAGCCAACAGAGGCGCTAGAGGTAAACCACCAAAAACCAGCAACTGCAGGTTCACAGGAACAGAGTTCAAGTTCTGCTTCCTCAAAGCCTTCAGCATGACGGTGGACCATGATGCCTGGAAGACCGGCAGGTGGGAGCCCGACTAAAAATTTTCAGTCACATCTGGACAACATCGTACCAGGATCCCTGGGTCATAGATATTATTTCCCAGGGTTACAGACTGGAGTTTCAGGAGCTCCCACTTCTCAGATTATTCAATTCAGGCTTACCAGTTTCACAGGAAGCAAGTATAACCTTACAGGACGCCATTCAAAAACTCGTACAGACTCAGGTCATTGTTCCAGTTCCACCTCATCTGCAAAACAGGGGAAATTATTCCAACCTGTTTGTAGTACCGAAACCGGACGGTTCGGTAAGGCCGATTTTGAACCTCAAGTCATTGAACCCGTACTTACGAGTGTTCAAATTCAAGATGGAGTCTCTGAGAGCGGTGATCTCAGGTCTGGAGAAGGGGGAATTCCTAGTGTCTCTGGATATCAAGGATGCGTACCTTCACATTCCGATCTGGCCGCCTTATCAGGCTTATCAACAGTTTGCACTGCAGGGCTGCCACAACCAGTTCCAGGCCCTGCCATTTGGCACCGAGAGTGTTCACCACGGTGATGGTAGAGATGATGTTTTTCCTCCGCAAACAGAGTGAACATAATTCCATAACTGGACGATCTTCTGATAAAGACACCGTCCAGGGTGCGGTTGATGGACAGTATTTGCCTCTCAACCACGCTACTCCTGGATCATGGGTGGATGCTGAACTTAACAAAATCTCACCTGGAACCAATGCAGAGACTTTCCTTTCCGGGAATGATACTGGACACAGAATCTCAGAGAGTGCTCCTTCCTGTGAAGAAGGCTATGGAAATCAAGTCGATGGTTCGGCCTGTCTTGAAGCCAACCCAGATATCGGTGCATCTGTGCATTCGCCTTCTGGGGAAAATGGTGGCCTCTTATGAGGCGCTTCAGTACGGAAGGTTTCATGTGAGGACCTTCCAGTTAGATTGGACAAATGGTCCGGATCACATCTTCACATGCACCAGAGGATCCATCTGTCGTCAAGAGCCAGGGTCTCCCTTCTGTGGTGGCTACAGACTTCTCACCTCGTCAAGGGTCGGAGGTTCGGGATTCAGCATTGGATTCTGCTAACCACGGATGCAAGCCTCAGAGGTTGGGGAGAAGTCACCCAGGGGGTGCAGTTTCAAGGAAAATGGTCAAGTCAGGAAGTCGTCCTTCCAATGAACATCCTGGAACTCAGGGCTATCTACCCTTCAGCAGGCCTCATCACTACTTCGGAATCAGGCCATTCAAGTCCATTCAGACAATATAACGGTGGTAATGTACATAAACCGACAGGGCGGAACAAAAAGCAGAGGAGCAAAGTCAGGTGTCAAAAATTCTCTTCTGTGCGGAAAAACACGCCGTGGTGTTGTCGGCGGTCTTCATTCTGGAAGTAGACAACTGGGAAGCAGACTTCCTCAGCAGACACGACCTGCACTCGGGGGAATGGGCCCTACACCCAGAGGTGTTCAGGTGCTTGACACGTCAGTGGGGATATCCACAGATTGACATGATGGCCTCTCATCTGAACAAGAGACTCAAGCGGTATTGTTCCAGGTCGAGAGATCCACAAGCAGTGGCGGTAGACACTCTGACAACTCCGTGGGTCTACCAGATGGTGTACGTGTTTTCTCCACTTCCTCTGATCCCAAGAATTCTAAAAAGAAGGGAAAAGGTTCAAGCAATACTCATTGCTCCGGTCTTGCCAAGAAGGGCATGGTATGCAGACCTTCTGGAGATGTTACTCGAAAATCCGTGGCCTCTGCCCCTTCATGAGGATCTTCTGCAACAGGTAAGTCTATCAGGACTTACCATGGCTATGTTTAACGGCACGGAGGTTGAACGTCTGATCCTAGCCAGGAGAAGAATTCCAGACAAGGTCATCCCGACTATGATCCAAGCCAGGAAAGGGGTAACGTCTAAACATTACCACTGTATTTGGAGGAAGTATGTCTCTTGGTGTGAGACCAGACAATATTCCACGGTGGAATTTCATCTGGGACATCTCCTGCTTTTTCTGCAGTCGCGAGTGGATGTGGGCCTACGCCTAGGTTCCATTAAAGTCCAGATTTTGGCTTTGTCTATTTTCTTTCAGAAACAATTGGCTTCTCTCCCTGAGGTCCAGATGTTCTTGAAGGGTGTTCTGCACATCCAGCCTTCCTTTGTGCCTCCCACAGCACCTTGGGATCTCAATTTGGTGCTGCAGTTCCTCCAATCGGACTGGTTTGAACCATTACAGGAGGTTGACGTAAAGTACCTTACGTGGAAGACCGTCACACTGTTGGCCTTGACCTTAGCAAGACGTGTGTCGGAACTAGGGGCGTTGTCTCACAAGAGTCCCTACTTAATTTTCCATGAGGACAGAGCTGAAAACTCCGAACCCGTCAGCAATTTCTTCCTAAGGTGGTGTCCGCGTTTCACATCAACCAACCTATTGTGGTTCCGGCTGTGATGGACACCTCTGCTACTTCAAAGTCTTTGGATCTTGTGAGGGCTTTGAAGGTGTATGTGAAGAGAACAGCTCATCACAGAAAATCTGTCTCGCTGTTCATTCTCTAAGTTCCCAATAAAATTGGGTGTCCTGCTTCAAAGCAGTCTATTGCAAGCTGGATCAAGCTCATGATCCAGCATGCTTATTTCACGGCAGGACTGCCGGTTCCAAAATCTGTACAGGCCCACTTTAGTAGGTCGGTGGGTTCTTCTTGGGCGGCTGCCCGGGGTATCTCGACTTTACAGCTCTGTCGAGCAGCTACTTGGTCAGGTTCGAATTAGTTCGCAAAGTTTTACAAGTTCGATACTTTGGCCTCTGAGGACATTCAGTTTGGTCAATCAGTTCTGCAGGAACCTCAGCTCTCTCCCACCCGGTTTGGGAGCTTCGGTACTTCCCCATGGTACTAATTGGATCCCCAGTATCCTCTAGTCTAGGACGCAAGATAAAATAGGATTTTAATTACCTACCAGTAAATCCTTTTCTCGTAGTCCGTAGAGGATACTGGGCGCCCGCCCGGTGCTTCATTCTTCCTGCACTGTTACTTGGTTAAGTATTCTGGTTTGTTCAGCTGTTGCTGTTCATGTTTCAAGTTTAGTTAGCATGGCCTTCCTATTGTTCTGTGTGCTGGTTCGTATATCTCACCACTTTCCTTATCTTTACTTCTCTCAAAGTATGTCCGTCTCCTCGGGCACAGTTTCCTAGACTGAGTCTGGTAGAAGGGGCAAAGAGGGAGGAGCCAGCACACACTATCAAATTCTTAAAGTGCGGACTACGAGAAAAGGATTTACCGGTAGGTAATTAAAATCCTATTTTCTAGGCTATGGAAATGCTAATGTTAGCAAGGGAAGGTGCTACCCAGGAATGAAAAGAGACAAACCGGAGCCATCGCAGACTAATTTGCAGCTGCGTACATGTTTGCAGCCTACATGCAAATATGGGGAACATTGAGGCTAACAGTAGGTCTATGGCTACACAGACTGGACACAACAGTAGAGATGCAGGCGCAATGTTTTAGCTCGTAAGAGCTTTCAGGTGACAGCCGATATACGCCCTGAAAATGGCCATGGCATGCCTTTTCCAACCACTCCCCGTAAATACTCGGTTAACACCTCCAGACAGTCACTTCCTATTAATCACTTTTCCATTAAATCTTTATTGCGAACAAGATCGCAGTGGCACCTTCGTGAATGTGCATAGCGACCACAGCACATGCGCAGTGTTCCGATAATCGCTCTGTTGCGTGATAATCAGCCATTGCATACAAACATGATTTAGGCCCACAGTGTAATAATGAACTTAATGCATGGTTGGTACAGACATTTGGGGGTAAATTTACTAAAATTCGTATTTTTCCGAATGAGGTTAAAGTTCAAACACGAATGACATCGAAAGTGTAAAATTGCAGCTTTTTGAATTTATTACGACTAATTTACTAAGCTGTCGTATTCTGCATTTTCGTATTTTCCGATGTCGATGTCATTCGTATTTTTTGGCAGTGTTTTACGGGAGTGAATTGTAAAACACTGCCGACATTGACACAATGAATCTCGGCCGGATCTGTGAGGTTACTTTCGGTCAACCGCTGACCGCCAAGTTCCCACCATTGGTTGAAATGGAGCGCATAGGCGCTACATTGTATCACTGCTGTGTGCTGCCTGACATACACTACAGGAGCACACAGCCAATCAGGAGGGTGCCACAACGTTGCGCTCCCTGATTGGCTGAAGGAACCCCCTTAGACAGGAGTTAGGGGGGGGTCCTGGCAGTCGGGGAAAGGGGTCCCATGTGAAAACTTGGGGCCCCTTTCAGTGCGTGGTCGGGTGTCCGTTTTTTTATTTTGCAAAGTACGTGGATTATACAAAGAATAGAAGAGGACCGATCTACACTGGATTATGTGAGTATAATTTTTACCACAGGTACCCCATGGATTCTACATGGAGAAGAGGACCGACCCTCGTGTGAACATAGGTAAGTATGTATGTATGTAGGTGTGCATGTATGTAATAAACTTATACTTTCAAGGTGTGTGTGTCCTGTTTTTATTGGGGTATTTTTTTAGTAGTAGTACTACAGGTACCAGCGGGCCCAGATTTCCACCGCATGCTGGTACTTGTGGTTCTCCAAGTACCAGCTTGCGGGGGAGGCTTGCTAGGACTTGTAGTACTGCTACTAAAAACAATATTCACATTTTTACAAAAAGGCTATCAGCCCCCCATCCGCCGCCCTTGGATGGGGGGGGACAGCCTCGGGCTTCACCCCTGGCCCTTGGGTGGCTGGAGGGGGGGACCCCTTGATTTAAGGGGTTCCCACTCCTCCAGGGTACCCCGGCCAGGGGTGACTAGTTGGGTATGTAATGCCAGGGCCACAGGGACCAATATAAAAGTGTCCCCCGGCTGTGGCATTATGTACCTGGCTAGTGGAGCCCGGTGCTGGCTTCAAAATACGGAGGACCCCTACGCTTTTTATCCCCCGTATTTTTGGTACCAGGACCAGGCGCAGAGCCCGGTGCTGGTTTATGAAATATGGGGGAACCCCGGTCATTTTGTTCCACATATTCTGTGAACCAGGACCGGCTCAAAGAGCCCGAGGCTGGTTTTACTTAGGAGGTGGGACCCCACGCATTTTTTCCAAACAAATTTAACACTTTCCCACCCCTTCCCACTGATAAACATGCACGGATCTCATGGATCCGTGCATGCCTATCAGAACATGGTAAAAAAAAGCAGGTCTGTTTTATTTTAGCAATTTTTTACGATTTGTATTTTTTCACGGCAGTGTTTGGCTATTGCTGGCAGTGTTTGTGAATTACACTTTTTAGTAAATTACCGAGTTCTACCAAATAACAGGCGTATTTGTCCGATGGTGTATTCATTCGTAATTTTTTTCTTTGAGTTCCAAAAAAATACGAAGGCCCTCATCACTGCCGTGATTTGAGTTTAGTAAATTCCCGAGATGACACTTTGAAGAAACAACACCATCTCGGTCAAAATCGGGAGCTTAGTAAATTTCCACCTTGGAGTAATATGGAGTAATAAAATCTACAGGTTATATAACCCACCCATGAAAGGTACCAGACGAGGCAGACATTTTGGGCGCACTATACAGTTTACCCTGGGTGGAATAGGCAATGCCTAAAAGAGATGACCAGCGGCGGCTGCAGCGCTGGCCACACAGTGTGGGGTGTGCTTAGCACATATAAACATATATGTTATGCTGTATGTAATATATGTGCTGGGTGGCTATCTCAGGCATCAGCAGCATAGTGTGTATTAAACCGCCATGCATGCAGCACCCAGGACTCAGCAGCATTAGGCTTCACTCTCCTTCTAAAGCCGCCTCCAGATGCCCATTGTCTAGTTTCACAGGAGTCTTGGTATGGGCGTGAAGCCTAATGCTAAGTCCTGGGTGCCACATGGTGGCTTAATACACACAGCGCTGACAGTCCCCGGGATAACCAGCCAGCACATATCTTATATACAGCATAACATGTATGTTTATATATGTTAAGCTGCCCCCAAACCCCCCCCCCCATACACACACACACACACATACACTTTGTGCTGGCAGGGGGTCTGGGGCCATTTTTTTCTCGAAGCGGCTGTACGTGATGTCATGCAGCTGCCCCAAAAATGCTCGCGACATGCACCCATTTTGCTTGCCACACCCGCAAAACGCTGGATCGACGACCCCCCCCCCCCCCCTTCCCCAATGTCCACCGCTATCAATCACCTTGCGGCTGCATCCTTCCGGAATACGGCCGCATAGTAAAGGGTCACGCATGTGCACTGTGTACGGTGCGCCCACGCAGTCCCTCTGGATGCAGCTGCTGTGTAAAGACACGTGGCTGTGTCCGGGTCAGAATAGACCCCTATGAACAGGCAAATATAGATGTTCTTTTTTTCATATCTGAATTAATACATAAGGGCCGATTTATCACCATCTACATCTGAGGATGCGTATGCGATGTGATGAAATTGAACCAATTTGCAATGTGATTATTGATTACATAGCATAGATGTATCAATAATCGCATGCAGGGACAGAGCTTGCAAGAAAGCTCTGTCCCTACGATGCCACTCTGCAGCCAAAATCTGTTTGTTTGTTTTTCATGAAAAATACTCTGATTATGTGCTGCACATGCGCCGATGCCCAACATCGCCAATGCTACCACCGCTGCTGGCACCTCCTCCTCGTTGCGAAGACCCCCAATGCCACAACCCCCACTGCTCATACTCACCAGAGACAGGGATCGTGCGCCAAGAGGAAAGCTGGTTATCGGGGCTCCCTGCTGTTTTGTTCATATGTTTGTAAATCCAGTCATAAGGACACAGAGACATGTGAGTTCACTGCTGTGCTGTTTTTATTCCCTCGCCAACTCCAGACACACTGCACACTGGACCACCCACTTCCCAGCATCCCCCTGGTCCTAGGGACCATCACTGAAGATTCAGGCTTACACAGATTAGTAAGGGAGTGTCTACAAATATTAAGCATTCTAATACACTAACATCACATACTCTTTTCTTTAAAGATAAGCCCTATACGATTCAATGCAACAATTAACAACGTCATATTAAGAACATCATCTAACACGTTTCAATGAGTCTCTCAGGTCTGCGTATTTCCCTTTTGGGTCTTTCATACACAGTCTGTGTTCATCGACAATGTTGGATCTTTCTAGAATCGTGGTTGGTTCACCATTATCAGGATCATCCTACATGTCAGATGAAGGGTATTCTTCAGTCATGTTGTCTTCATTATGGTTAGGTTGAGATCTTAAATCCACCCGATTTCTTCTTACTTCCGTTCCACGCTCTGCACGTATAGTATAAGATCTTGGTGCTACTTGTGCTTGCACAATACCTTTCTGCACCCAAATACCTTTCTCGTGATCTCTGAGACGGACTTGGTCACCCGATTTTAGATCAGATAAGCTTTTTGTTTGTCTGTCATGGAACAGTTTCTGTTTCGCCTGTTGACGTTCCTTACTCAGTCTGACCAATGCTGAGTTATGTGTATTAAGCAGTTCATCATGTATCGGGAGATTTGCTCTAACCCTCCTTCCCATCAGCATTTGTGCAGGAGAAAGTCCATTCTGTAAAGGTGTACTGCGGTAGATTAAAAGACTTTTGTAGAAATCTTCTTTAACTTCTTGAGCTTTTTTCATGAGACTCTTTACAGTTTTTATATATATAAAAAGAGAGCGCATAAAGCTTTAAACAGTTTTATTATATTTTAAAAAAGATAACAACGTCTATTTTAGCATCAATATATGCATATTATTGCTAAAGTGCTATATAAACAATAACCGCTGTGATACTGCTACAGGTGAAATATCATTGCATACATACCAGTCCATATTAATATGTCTAGTAGCAGCTGCCACTCAGTATCCACTTTGATTCCAAGGTTACTTTTGTATACTTATGTGGCTACAATGTTCCACACCACAGGCCAACCACTTGCTTTTAATGATTGGTGATTTTGATTTAAATGGACATAGCAAATATTGCAGCAATATTATTTGATTTTAGTGAGCAAACTTCAGAGCCATACGGAGCAAGTCTTTCATATATGTATACTTGGGTTGGTATATACAGGGAATTTGTTCCCTTCCACTGACATATATGCTATGGTGTTTTTGGGCAGGAATGGGGCTGCTGTTAATTCGAAGACTATGCCTCACCTGGACGCGGCCCGGGTTGTATTGTCCTCGTTATTAGAATCCTGCCCACCTCCGTGGCATCCTCCTATTCAGTACTCTGCTGCTGCCGTCCATCCCCTGGCTGGGGCTTGTATGTGTGGACCAGACTGTAGCTCCCTGTTGCAGCGTCTCGTCGCTATGCTCTCCCCGTTACGGACGTCTGTCCTCTCCTTACCGGGGGTATATGCAGCTGCGGTGAGGAGGTAAGTTTGAGCTCGGTCCCCAGTAGCGGCAGCGTGCCGCTGGATTTTGTCCTGCTGGGGTCGTGCCACTTCTTCCCACCAACACGTGCGAGGACAAGATATATTAAATGTCACTCTTACTGCTGCACCGGGCCTGCCGTAATGGAATCCGTCTCACAGTCGGGAATTGTTTCAAAGCACAACAGCAAAGTGCTCTTAACGCGTTTCTCCGTTGCAGTATTCTAACGGTTTCCTCAGAAGTGATCTGTTCTTGTCTTGCAAGAGACACTGGTAGAGAAGCTACGATCAAATTAACATAGACTTCTATCTCTTCATCTATCAGACTTTTGGAACCTTCACTTTTGTCAAAAGCACGAGAAAGTGGATCAGCAATGTACATGTATTTGCCGGGACAGTACAGCAAGTGTACATCATATTTCTGTAGTCTGATAAGCATTCGTTGAATTCTCATGGGACAGTCATGTAATGATTTAGTCATGATAGCTACCAATAGCTTGTGGTCAGTTTCCACTGTAAATGCTTGACCATACACAAATTGATGAAATCGCTCACATGCATATGTGATCGCTAGAAGTTCTTTTTTTATCTGAGCATACCTCGTTTCAGCACTTGTCAGTGCTCTTGATGCATAGATTACTGGTTGCCATGTATCCTCATGTTCTTGTAACAGCACTGAGCCTAGGCCAAATTGCGAAGCATCTGCTGAAATTCTTATTCTTTTTGCAGGATCATAGAATTTTAGCACTGGTTGCTCTGTAATGATCTGTTTCAAGTTTTGCCAACTTTCTTCTTGTTCATGTGACCACATCCACTCGTTATCTTTGTCCAACAACCATCTAAGAGAGGCTGTTCGTTCGGAGAGTTGAGAAATAAACTTTCCTAAGTAATCATTCCTAGGAATCTTCTGACGTCGTCTTTGTTGTTAGGACGTTCCAGGGCCCTCATTCCGCGTTGTTTGCTCGTTCTTTTTCATCGCTTCGCAGCGATTTTCCGCAAACTGCGCATGCGCAATGTTCGCACTGCGGCTGCGCCAAGTAAATTTGCTAAGAAGTTTGGTATTTTACTTACGGCATTACGGGGTTTTTTTCTTCGTTCTGGTGATCGTTGTGTGATTGACAGGATGTGGGTGTTTCTGGGCGGAAACTGGCCGTTTTATGGGAGTGTGTGAAAAAACGCTGCCGTTTCTGGGAAAAACGGGGGAGTGTCTGGGTGAACGCTGGGTGTGTTTGTGACGTCAAACCAGGAACGAAACTGACTGAACTGATCGCAGTGGCAGAGTAAGTGTCGAGCTACTCAGAAACTGCTTAGAAATTTCTATTCGCAATTTTGAGAATCTTTCGTTCACAATTTTGCTAAGCTAAGATTCACTCCCCAGTAGGCGGCGGCTTAGCGTGTGCAATGCTGCTAAAAGCAGCTTGCGAGCGAACAACTCGGAATGAGGGCCCATGTTCACTATGGCTGATATTTTCTTTGGGTCTGGTTTTACACCTTGATCCGAGACCACGTCGCCTATAAAGGTAAGTGTATTCACGTCAAATTCACATTTGTCCTTGTTTAGCTTTAGATTCAATTTCTTGACAAGTTCCATTACTTGTCTCAATCTAGAATCATGTTCATCCTTTGTAGATCCCCAGACAATAATGTCATCCATCATTGGGGGTAATTCTGAGTTGATCGCAGCAGGAATTTTGTCAGCAGTTGGGCAAAACCATGTGCACTGCAGTGGAGGCATATATAACATGTGCAGAGAGAGTTAGATTTGGGTGGGTTATTTTGTTTCTGTGCAGGGTAAATACTGGCTGCTTTATTTTTACACTGCAATTTAGATTGCAGATTGAACACACCACACCCAAATCTAATTCTCTCTGCACATGTTATATCTGCCTCCCCTGCAGTGCACATGGTTTTGCCCAACTGCTAACAAAGTTCCTGCTGCGATCAACTTAGAATTACCCCCATTGTTTCAACACCTGGAATATGTTAAAAAATCATGTGTATCTTTTTGTGATATACTTCTGGAGCAGACAATATTCCATATGGTCGAAGAAATCTGTATCGATCTTCTGGTGTATTAAATGTACAAAGCTTTGAGCTGGCCTCATCTAGCTTCATTTGCCAGAATCCTGAAGATGCGTCCAATTTACTGAACCATTTTGCTCCTGCAAATTGCGACATGATTTCATCTCTGGTTGGTAGTTTGAAATGTTCTTGTTTAAATCTCTGGGGTCTAGACATATTCTGAGTTGTCCATTTTTCTTTTCAACAATTACTAAGGAGATTACCCATTCAGTAGGCTCATCAACTTTCTGTATCACACCCAAGGCTTCCATGCGATTTAACTCTTGTTTCAGTTTTTCTCTTAGCGCAAATGGCACTTTTCTACAGGGGTGTATCACTGAAGAAACTTGCGCGTCTATATTTATTTTATGCTCTCTAGGCAAACAACCTAGACCTTCAAACAAGTCTCTGTATTCTGTAAACATCGATTTGCAGTCATCTTCTACTTGTGATGTCACCATAAAAACTTTCTTTAGCAAGCTTAGTTTCTCACAGGAACTTAATCCTAGAATCGGTTGCACATTTTTATCCACAATCAGTAGAGATGTTTTAAACTGTTGTCCCTTATATTTCAGTGTCACTAAGCATGTACCTTTCACAGGAATTTCCTCCCCAGTGTACCCTGTAACTTTCACTTTTGCTGGATGAATTTTAGGTTTAACCCTAAAAGTCTTATAGTCTTGAAACGATATTAAATTCACCTGCGCGCCAGTATCAAGCTTAAAGGGAATGACAATCTCGTTCACAGTTAAAGGGACAATCCATTCTTTCTTATCTGCACTGCAAAGTTCAATGCAATCCACAAAGAATTCCTCTGTTTGTTTAACAGCATGCACTGTGGTTATTTCACTTTTCATTTTACAGCATTTGGCAAAGTGATTTAGTCTACCACATTTCATGCACGTTTTACCATAAGCAGGGCACATTTTAGGATTGTGAGCATTTCCACATCTACTACACATTTCCTTGTTAGACTGTGGCTTAGACTGCTTCATTCTTGAGAATGGAGGTTTGCTTGGTTCTGTTTTCTGCACTACCTGCACTACAGGTTTGCTTGGCTCTGTTTCCTGCACTACATCAGCTTCCTTGTGTAATGTTTTGGCTTGAAATCTAGTTATTTCTGCAGATCTGCACATAGTCACCTCCTTGTTGTTAGGCGCGGCGGTCCGTGGCGCCACTCTGACTGTTGCCGAGCCACGGTCACAGCCGCCGCACCTCCCTCTTCGCCCGCCCAGCGCCTAGCAACGCCAGGACGCCATGCGTGCTGTAGCCGCCGGGTCCCTGGCAACGCTAGGACACCAGGTGTCCACAGCCGCTGGTTCCGTGGCAACGGGGACGCCACTGGTGGACCACGTCCCCCGTTGCCAGATACTGATTGCACCTGATTAGTTGTTCGTGCAGCAGGGCATCTGCACGACAACTATCAATTAGGGTCTGGGGGCTGGTCTTGCTGGCTCTCCTGTTATTGGCCAGCAGAGCCTTTTTATTTGGAACCAGCACATTGCAGCCTCGCCGGTGATAGCTTCCTGTATGCTGTTCCTGCCCTGCAGAGTTCATTGTCCAGCGTGCTGTTATCTGGTCGATCCTGCTCCCTGTGGTCCTGAGTCCAGGAGTTCAGAAGCCGGTCATGGGAATCCTTCCAGTTCTCTAGTCGAGTGTACCTGTAACAGTCATCTCGGGGTTCTCGCTCCTTGGGGTTCTCTCCCGGTTTCGTGAGTAGCGGCTTCTGCCGCATCTTGCGGCCTAGGTTGCTGAGTCCTTGTGTTTATTTGTTACTGCTATTTTGCGGAGGTTTCCGCTCTCACTGTCCTCCCCAGTACACGACGGTGCCATGTAGGGTGTGAACAGTGGAACCTTTGTTGTTCTTTTTCTTTGGCGGTGTGCCGCACATATATTTAGTTTTAGGTTTCTTAATAGCCCCTAGCTCTCTGTTTGGTTTAGTTAGAGGTCCCCTTGTTATCATCCCGTCTCGGTTCACGCCTTGTCTCACATTAAGACCTGGGTGCATCGTAGTTGGGCAGACCTAATCCGCCCTTCAAACGCGGCTGCTGTAGGCCCAAGAAACCACAGTCTCGCAGGCGTGAACTGACCACGTGGGTGAAACAACGGAGGTAGGTTGCTAGGGGTTACCATCACACCTGGCCATTATTTCAGCGTCATGTTCTGGTGCTTTGGAGTTGCTACACTACATCTCTTTGTTCAGAGCCACAAGAACGTAACACTTGTCTAGTGTTAGGTCTTGCTCTCTCAGCAGTCTCTCTGAGTCCATTATCAGGTATTCCACAGACAATACGATCGCTAATCAGTGAATCCTTTAAATCACCAAACTCACAGGTTTTAATGAGTGATTGCAGCTCTGTAACATACTGATCAAATCCATCTCCAGACTTCTGATCACATGTGAAAAACTTATATCTTTCATGTCACATTTTTCCTTGGCAGAAAGTAATCTTCAAACTTTTGCATTATAGAAGATAGCACCATATTCTGCCCCTCATCAAACCGAAAACTATTATAAATGTCCAGCACATCCTCTCCTATCACATGGAGGAAAATGGATGCCTTAGTTTTGTCAGCCTCTGTATCAGCTCCACATGCAGCAAGATATATATTAAACCTTTGCTTAAATCTTTTCCAGTTTTCAGACAAGTTACCAGACATCAGCATGCCGGTTGGAGGAGCCAGTTTATCCATGGTTACTCACTGTTTGAAGAGAGGAGCACACGGCAGGCTTTGCAGACACTGAGTATCACAGCCTCACAGACTTCTGCAGGATTCTTTCACACTCTGAGAGCAGTCCAAGTTAAACTTCTGACACCATGTTTTGTTCATATGTTTGTAAATCCAGTCATAAGGACACAGGGGCAGATGTATTAACCTGGAGAAGGTATAAGGAAGTGATAAACCAGTGATATGTGCAAGGTGATAAAGGCAGTAGCCAATCAGATCCTAACTGTTAATTTACATATTGGAGCTGATTGGCTGGTGCCTTTATCACCTTGCACATATCACTGGTTTATCACTTCCTTATGCCTTCTCCAGGTTAATACATCTGGCCCACAGAGACATGTGAGTTCACTGCTGTGCTGTTTTTATTCCCTCACCAACTCCAGATACTCCAGACACACTGCACACTGGACCACCCACTTCCCAGCATCCCCCTGGTCCTAGGGACCATCACTGAAGATTCAGGCTTACACAGATTAGTAAGGGAGTGTCTACAAATATTAAGCATTCTAATACACTAACATCACTCCTGCTGCTGTGACTTCCAGTGCTGTGAGCTGCTGCTTTGCAGCATCACTTTACTGCACCGGACGTCACAGGAGCAGCAAGGAGCCCCGATGACTGGGTAGGTATTTTTTTTATTTTGTTTTACACAGTGATCAGCCTGTGTATCCATCAGACACACAGAGTTGATTATATTGTCGATTCCCCACGCTGCGGGCAGGGAAAGCTGTGCAGAATTACCAAATCTGTAGTGAGCCCTGTGATTATGCCAGTGCTCACTGTGGTATTTTTTCACATTTTTTCTTTAGTCAATTCATCCAGATCGCATTTCCCATTATAAGTATGGGAAATGCAATCTTAATTACTAAAAGAAGTGAATGAAAGGGTTTGGAGCAGTTTTTCATGAAAACTGCTCCAAAAGCCCTTTAATACATACACGTGATACTTAAAAACATGTGAAAAGGGTATGAAAGCACCCTTTCTCACATTATTTTAGTAAACAAATTGTTAATAAATATGCCTGATAGTCTTATCTGTCTTTAACATTTTCTATTGGGAATGTTGTCCGTTTCTTACAAAACCAAGCAATAGAAACTGCTAGTTTAACTCCAATGCCCAGCAAAGAGTAGAGATACAGAAGATGATTGCAACTTTAAATCACCCAGTGATTTGATATGATCGACCAAATGGTAGCACAGTGCACTACACCAAGCTTTTAAATGTAGCAGAAATAGCCCGAGCTTTCAACACTTCTTATAAATGGATTTCACTTTTTGGAAAGAGAAAATATTAAGCTTATAATATGACTATATTGATCACCCAGAAGTGTTCCAATAAGTGGGACCTTTTATAAAGAGACAGATTTCTTTCTCATGCTCCTTATTTACCATTATTTCCAATCCTTTGAGAGAACTGACACAGGTTCATGACTCAGAATAGCTGAGCTAGTGTTTGGAGGCAGCCACATTGTGTAAGGTTGCCAGCTCAGAGCTCACATGAGATAAATTGTTTCTCTCTGTTCCTTGTCATATCTACCTGTTTACAGCTTCCATTGACATTCCCTACACTTTCTTAACCTCACATGCTAAGCTTACTGTATGACCATATATTAAACTAAATTAAGATTGTTTACTTGTACGCAATACTTACTAAAGAAAATGACAAGACTGTGGGGTATGGGATATTGAGCTAACACTGTCCCCATTACATTATCTTTATTAAATGTGACAATAGCATTTTATTGCATTTTAAATAACTGTATTTCAATATAGTTTTAAAACCTACAAAAAATAACATTTTAGTATGCCTGTGGTCGGTATTGAAACATAGAGACATTTCTGGTGAAAAAAAATTCCTAAGACAAATAGTTAAATCCTGAGACTGTCTCTTGAAATGAGGGGCAGGTAGCAATGCAAAATGCATTTCACTGCAGATGTGAATATGGGAAAGCTGTGTACTCTGTCAGAAAAGTGTGAAGGTGTCCTATTAGAAAATTATGCGCAGCACAACATATATACTTTACAGACTATTATGTTCTTTATATATATATATATATATATATATATATTTTATGTGGTGGTTGACATATAACACATATCTCAATAATACCCCTTTCAGACTGACAAAAATTTCCCCGGGTTATTGCACATCAAACCGGGAGATTGCTCAGTGTGAAAGGGTACAGGAACAATATCCCGGGACGAGCGTCCCGGTATTTCATCCCAGGTCTCGACCAGGGTTGAATCCGGGATTGTCCCAGGATGCGGTGCGGTGTGAACAGGTATGCCGGCACCCGTTCTCTGCATAGGAGGAGACGGTGCTTGGAGATGATTATCCGGTAACGTCAGCGGTGACGTCACCAATTTAGAGGCACACGTATCCTTTTCTAGTGTAATTTCCAACCAATCCATTTGGAAAAAATTGTGACGTTTCCCCTTGAAAAGAGTCATGGGAGGTGAGGTGGGGAGAATCCAGGTTTTCAATATGGATTTACGAGCCGCAGCACCCCTTGACCCTCTGGCTATTTGGTATAATCCCAAAGATTGCCCACTCTGGGGTGAATGGCATAAAATTTACAAGATGGTCCATTTAATATTTCCTAACCTGCAACTAAAATGTCTTATTATGGGACATCCCCAAAAATTATGAAACAGGTTAGCTTCTGGTTTGCAGCATCCCCGACATTCATGTGAATCGGACATGTCAGCTAGATACTGTCTATAAGGGGAGTAATATGCTCTGTGGAATATATTAATAACATTTTCTTGATACTGTGCAAAAGGGAGCAGGTGGCACGACATTAACAAGCTTTTAAGTAAAAGGCGGCAGTCCAAATTAGAAAAGTCATCCATCCACTGAGATACTCCTGTTTGAGCAGTAGAATGTTCCATTAGCGTTCTCAATAAGAGATAATGCATAGAGATTGCCTTTTTGGTGGAAACCCCAACACATCATTTATAGGGTTCGACCAATCCACCACGGAGAAATGCGTAATAACTGAAATTGCATATTGCTGCATTTGGAAGTATGCCATTGGATATCTCCGGAGTATTGGGAAAAGTTGTTTAGCCTGAACAAATGTCCTAGGTTTCTTGGCCACATTAGCTACCACATCGCCAATATTTCTAAATCCTGCTTGCCAGAACGCAATGCAATGAAAGGAAAGGTAGCCTTCCCATGCTGGAACTCCGCATTGTGTGCATTCAAATTAGCGGTACGTCGCAGTTTATGCCAGAGTTTATAAACTGACCATAGTAAGGGGTTCTCCTGTAGCTCTTGATCTATCTCGGCCTCCATCTAATGGAGGAAAGTGATCAGATTACCATCCAATAGAAATTGACGTTCCAATAGCATGTTAGCGTATATTTCGCTAGAGGAAAGCCATTTTCTTATCTTATCAACTATGGCAGTGATTGCAGTGTGTATAAAAGATGGGGGAAAGTTGACATTTTAATTAAACTAGCCCTGCCAAGGTAGGATAGTGACAACTGTTGCCATCCTTCTAGTTCCGCTGAGATAGCTGAAATTGCTTCCCCAATATTCAGGTTGTATAGTTTAGCGAAACATTTCTAGAGTTTGATGCCAAGGTAAGTGATATAGGATTTTGCCCATGATAGTGGTATTTGTCTACCACACATTGGCGTGGTCACTCCTTGAACTAGGTACATGCCCACTGTTTTAGCCAAATTCACCACGAAACCTGATACTTTCCCAAACATTCATAATAATTCTAGAAACCTAGGTAGGGAGAATTTAGGATTAGATATGTATTGCAAAACATCATCTGCGAATGCGAACAGTCTAATTTCCACCTCCCCAACATTTATACCTTCGAATATAGTGGAATTATGGGAAATTCTATAGAGGGGTCAATGGACAGATTTAAGGGTAGTGGGGAGAGCGGACATCCTTGTCTTGTTCCCTGTTGCATTGTCAATGGATCCCCTTTTGTCCCGTTTACCAAAAGGTAAGTGGTTGGAGTTGTACAGAAATAACGTTGATGAAATGCTCATCAAATTCTCTGTTCTCAAGCACTTTAAATAGATGGGGCCAGGCAACAGTGCCAAAAGCCTTGTGAGTGTAAATACTAAGTTGCATTTGTTCAGTTCCCTTATATTTAACCGCCACTATTGTTGCAGCGGTAGCAGTGCGAATCGATCTGACAGAGTGACACCCTGCACGAAGCCTAACTGATGGGGTGTTAGTAAGTCTGGGAGAATTTTATGCAGCCTATTAGCCAATATCTTAGAAAGAATCTTAAAGTCCGTCTAATAACGTAATTGGCCTATATGAATCGACCAGTAAAAGGGTCTTTACCTGGTTTCCGGATAAGCTCCCTTTCTCTTTTAAGATTGTTTTCATCATAGAAAGGAGATCTTGCTCATTCAGTGTTATAAATGCACATGTACATGGATTAACCAAGCTATTGTTGAAGTGAGTAGCTAATTAACCTCATTAAGATTGTGCTGCAAACTACAATCTCTGCAGGTGGCTGAGAAAACTGTTAAGGGGGTACTCATGGAGCTGTAATCTAAGCAATCTGACTAGATTGCTTAGATTTTAAGCATGATCTTTCCGTGTTTACCCCCTACAGCGGTAGCGATGCGCAGCCCTGCGCCTCACTATCGCTCGTGCTAGTCTAGTAGGTGGCTCATTTCACCCGCTGGGTGAAATGAGCGGCCTCCCCATCCCCCCTCCCTGCACACTCAGCACACATCGCGCTGTGCTGAGAGGGAGGGGGGGGGAGATGTGTGCTGAGCGGTTCACTCAGCACACATCTCTCCCCACATCTGCCCGTGAATACAGGCCTTTAGATAGGAAACTTAAAAGATTAGATTAGTTAATGGTAACAAAGTAAAATAGTGTACATACTAAACAAATTAAGTGAATAAAGCGTAAGTGTCAAAATACACAAGAAAACATAAGAACAAGAAACACATCTATAAAAAAAAATACAAAGTGGCACAATGAATAAATCATAATTTTACTCCGGTCATGTCAAAGTTCTTAATAATGGGTGTGGTTCGTTTTATCGACAGTATCTAGGTCGACAATGTTTAGGTCGACCACTATAGGTCGACAGTCACTAGGTCGACATGGATGGAAGGTCGACAGGGTTTCTAGGTCGACATGTGCTAGGTCGACAGGTCTAAAGGTCGACATGAGGATTTTTTTTTTTGTGTCGTTTTCTTCGTAAAGTGACCGGGATCCCAAATTAGTGCACCGCATCCCCTCGCATGGCTCGCTTCGCTCGCCATGCTTCGGGCATGGTGCCTTCGCTCCGCTACCGCTTCGCTCGGCACACTTTACCGTTCCAATCGTAGTCCACGTGGATCGTTAAGTATGAAAAAATCCAAAATAAAAGTAAAAATGTGAAAAACTCATGTCGACCTTTAGACCTGTCGACCGAGCACATGTCGACCTAGAAACCCTGTCGACCTTCCATCCATGTCGACCTAATGACTGTCGACCTATAGTGGTCGACCTAAACATTGTCGACCTAGACACTGTCGATCTTCAGACCGGATCCCCTTAATAATACCTCATGTTTCTCAGTGAGATAAAAGAAACACCCAATATTGAATTACATGAAACAATATTGCACCGTCACAGAAAAATATAGTGGCTGCATACTAGATAATAATTATTATTATTTTTTTCAATAATGATTTTTTATTAATTTCCAAATATAGAAAAGAAAAACCAGACAGAGAAATGTACACGAACATAGGCCATATAATGAGTACATCTTTGAGCCAATACTGTAGGTCCAATCATATATAACAACGCTGAGTCTAAAAGCTCAGTACACTAACCGTGTACACATATTCTCTTAACTATCAATCATATATATAACCTTAAGAGTAGCAGAGTAGAAAGTGCAGTAGAGAGGGGAAGATATAACAAGACAGCGACACATGAGGGTAAAAAATAAATAAAAATAAAAATAAAAAAAATTAAAGACAAAGGGGGGAGAATATGCGTGTCAGGGGAGCACCTCACTCAAATATTGTAACATAGAGATAAATAGCTAGTTAGTTAGAGGGGGCATCCGCACTAATGGGTAGTATCAGGTTGTGGAGAATGCAGAATTGCCGTGTCAATGGGATCACTAAAAATTACGGAGTGACCCTGTCTAACCCGGAATTCACTCCATTTAAACCATCTCATGTAGATAGAAGAAGGGGATGAAGAATACACACATCCCGCTGTTTCGATAATAATTATTTTAGGTCATTATCCGAATTTATGACATCCTTCGATAATCAGGATATACTCTATGGCAGTAGAGTGGATTTACCAGCAACTTTCAAGGCAAAATTAATATACACATAAAATTGTGTTGAAAAAATAAAATACATTCCTTCATAAATAATGCTAGCATTTGCCCGCATCTTCGCTCACATGGATGTCTGTTATTGCTCACCTGATCTAATTTTACAAAGACAGCAGTGCCATCTAATAATATAATTTATATTTAAAATTGTAAACACTGATCACAAAATTTATTTGTAAACATTATTTGCAGTTTTTCCTTTAGGGACGAACACAAAAAAGATGCTTGGAGCTACTAACTTGTGAGCAAGTCATGTAAAGCTGCCCATGCGAGAAGCAGCTGGCCCAGAGATCTACACATGCAGTCCTGAGCGTTTGCACCTGTGACTTGTTGATTGTCAAAGCGAAGCAGACGCTTACAGGAAACTGCAGGCACTTGAATTGAAAAGGAAAATTGTTAAGGGTAAAAGGAACACACAGTAGAAAGAACACAGTGTCACCTGCACCAGATCCTGTTACAATCTCTTCCTCAATTAGGTTCCTCTGCAGAGCAGTCACTTTAAGTGGGGTTCCATTGCATAACTTGGGCGGAGACAAGGGGTGTGGTATGGAAGGTCGACAGTGTATAGATCGACCACTATTGGTCGACAGTAACTAGGTCGACTGGGTCTCTAGGTCGACAGGGTCTCTAGGTCGACATGGTCTGGGTGAACAGGTCAAAAGGTCGAGTTTTCTCTAACGTCCTAGTGGATGCTGGGGACTCCGTAAGGACCATGGGGAATAGACGGGCTCCGCAGGAGACTGGGCACTCTAAAGAAAGATTCAGTACTATCTGGTGTGCACTGGCTCCTCCCTCTATGCCCCTCCTCCAGACCTCAGTTAGAATCTGTGCCCGGCCAGAGCTGGGTGCTCCTAGTGGGCTCTCCTGAGCTTGCTAGAAAAGAAAGTGTTTTGTCAGGTTTTTTATTTTCAGAGAGCTTCTGCTGGCAACAGACTCTCTGCTACGTGGGACTGAGGGGAGAGAAGTAAACCTACTCACTGCAGCTAAGTTGCGCTTCTTAGGCTACTGGACACCATTAGCTCCAGAGGGATCGAACACAGGTACCTAACCTTGATCGTCCGTTCCCGTAGCCGCGCCGCCGTCCCCCTCGCAGAGCCAGAAGTACCGAAGCAGCAGAAGCAAGAAGACATCGAAATCGGCGGCAGAAGACTCCTGTCTTCACTTAAGGTAGTGCACAGCACTGCAGCTGTGCGCCATTGCTCCCGCAGCACACCCACACACTCCGGTCACTGTAGGGTGCAGGGCGCAGGGGGGGCGCCCTGGGCAGCAATTAAGATACCTGATGGCAAAAGTATACATATATACAGTCAGGCACTGTATATATGTGCGAGCCCCCGCCATTTTTACACATGAGAAGCGGGACAGAAGCCCGCCGCTGAGGGGGCGGGGCCTTCTTCCTCAGCACACCAGCACCATTTTCTCTTCACAGCTCCGCTGGAAGGACGCTCCCCAAGCTCTCCCCTGCAGTATACAGGTGCAATAGAGGGTAAAAAAGAGAGGGGGGGCACATAAATTTAGGCGCAGAGATATATATATATATATATATATATATATATATATAAAAACAGCAGCTACTGGGTAAAAACTAAGGTACAGTGTAATCCCTGGGTTATATAGCGCTGGGGTGTGTGCTGGCATACTCTCTCTCTGTCTCCCCAAAAGCCTTTGTGGGGTCCTGTCCTCAGTCAGAGCGTTCCCTGTATGTGTGCGGTGTGTCGGTACGCCTGTGTCGACATGTTTGATGAGGAAGAATACGTGGAGGCAGAACAAGTGCAAATAGATGTGGTGTCGCCCCCGACGGGGCCGACACCTGATTGGATGGATATGTGGAAGGTGTTAAATGATAATGTAAGCTCCTTACATAACAGATTGGATAAAGCTGTAGCCTTGGGACAGTTGGGGTCTCAACCCATGCCTGCTCCCACAGCGCAGAGGCCGCCAGGGTCTCAAAAGCGCCCAATATCCCAGTTAGTTGACGCAGACGTCGACACGGAATCTGATTCCAGTGTCGATGACGATGATGCAAAGTTGCAGCCTAAAATGACTAAAGCCATCCGCTACATGATTGTGGCAATGAAGGATGTGTTACACATTTCTGAGGAAAATCCTGTCCCTGACAAGAGGATTTATATGTATGGGGAGAAAAAGCAAGAAGTGGCTTTTCCCCCGTCACATGAATTGAATGAATTATGTGAAAAAGCGTGGGATTCCCCTGATAGGAAGGTAGTAATTTCCAAGAGATTGCTGATGGCGTATCCTTTCCCGCCAACGGACAGGTTACGCTGGGAATCCTCCCCCAGGGTAGACAAGGCGTTGACACGCTTATCTAAGAAGGTGGCCCTGCCGTCTCAGGATACGGCCGCCCTAAAGGATCCTGCGGATAGAAAGCAGGAAGCTATCCTGAAGTCTGTTTACACACATTCTGGTACGCTGCTGAGGCCAGCAATTGCTTCGGCCTGGATGTGTAGTGCGGTAGCAGCATGGACGGATACTCTGTCTGAGGAGTTAGATACCCTGGACAGGGACTCTGTTCTAATGACCCTGGCACATATCGAGGACGCGGTCCTATATATGCGGGATGCCCAGAGGGACATTTGCCTGCTGGGTTCTAGAGTAAACGCAATGTCCATTTCTGCCAGAAGGGTCTTATGGACTCGGCAATGGACAGGGGATACCGACTCTAAAAAACACATTGAGGTTTTACCTTATAAGGGTGAGGAATTGTTTGGGGACGGTCTCTCAGACCTAGTTTCCACAGCTACGGCTGGGAAGTCAAATTTCTTGCCTTATGTCCCGCCACAGCCTAAGAAAGCACCGTATTACCAAATGCAGTCCTTTCGTTCGCAAAAGAGCAAGAAAGTCAGAGGTGCATCCTTTCTTGCCAGAGGCATGGGTAGAGGAAAGAGGCTGCACCACGCAGCTAGTTCCCAGGAACATAAGTCCTCCCTGGCTTCCACTAAATCCACCGCATGACGCTGGGGCTCCACAGGCGGAGCCAGGAGCCGTGGGGGCGCGTCTCCGACATTTCAGCCACCAGTGGGTTCGCTCACGGGTGGATCCTTGGGCTATACAAGTTGTGTCTCAGGGATACAAACTGGAATTCGAGGTGACGCCCCTTCACCGTTACCTAAAATCGGCCTTGCCAGCTTACCCCATGGAAAGGGAGGTAGTGCTGGCAGCAATTCACAAGTTATACCTCCAGCAGGTGGTTGTAAAGGTTCCTCTCCTTCAACAGGGAAGGGGTTACTATTCCACTATGTTTGTAGTACCGAAACCGGACGGTTCGGTCAGACCCATCTTGAATTTAAAATCCCTGAACATTTATCTGAAGAAATTCAAGTTCAAAATGGAATCGCTCAGAGCGGTCATTGCAAGCCTGGAAGAGGGGGATTTTATGGTGTCTCTGGACATCAAGGATGCTTACTTGCATGTCCCCATTTATCCACCTCATCAGCAGTACCTCAGATTTGTGGTACAGGACTGTCATTACCAATTACAGACGTTGCCGTTTGGGCTCTCCACGGCACCGAGAATATTTACCAAGGTAATGGCGGAAATGATGGTGCTCCTGAGAAAGCAAGGAGTCACAATTATCCCATACTTGGACGATCTCCTCATAAAGGCGAGGTCCAGAGAGCAGTTGCTGATCAGCGTAGCACACTCTCAGGAAGTGTTGCAACAGCACGGCTGGATTCTGAATATCCCAAAATCGCAGCTGATTCCTACGACGCGTCTGACCTTTCTGGGCATGATTCTGGACACAGACCAGAAGAAGGTGTTTCTCCCGGCGGAGAAGGCTCAGGAGCTCGTGACTCTAGTCAGAGACCTCTTAAAACCGAAACAGGTGTCGGTGCATCACTGCACGCGAGTCCTGGGAAAGATGGTGGCATCATATGAAGCCATTCCCTTCGGCAGGTTCCATGCGAGGATCTTTCAGTGGGATCTGTTGGACAAGTGGTCCGGATCGCATCTTCAGATGCATCGGCTGATCACCCTGTCCCCCAGGGCCAGGGTGTCTCTTCTGTGGTGGCTGCAGAGTGCTCACCTTCTCGAGGGCCGCAGGTTCGGCATACAGGACTGGGTCCTGGTGACCACGGATGCGAGCCTCCGAGGATGGGGGGCAGTCACTCAGGGAAGAAACTTCCAAGGGTTGTGGTCAAGTCAGGAGGCTTGTCTGCACATAAATATCCTGGAACTAAGGGCCATATACAACGCCCTGAGTCAACCGGAGCCTCTGCTTCGCAACCAACCGGTGCTGATTCAGTCAGACAACATCACCGCAGTGGCTCATGTAAACCGCCAGGGCGGCACAAGAAGCAGAGTGGCGATGGCGGAAGCCACCAGGATTCTTCGTTGGGTGGAGAATCACGTGCAAGCACTGTCAGCAGTGTTCATTCCGGGAGTGGACAACTGGGAAGCAGACTTCCTCAGCAGGCACGACCTCCACCCGGGAGAGTGGGGACTTCATCAAGAAGTCTTCACGCAGATTGCAAGTCGGTGGGAACTGCCACAGGTGGACATGATGGCGTCCCGCCTCAACAAAAAGCTAAAAAAGGATTGCGCCAGGTCAAGGGACCCTCAGGCGATAGCTGTGGACGCACTGGTAACACCGTGGGTGTTCCAGTCGGTCTATGTGTTTCCTCCTCTTCCTCTCATACCCAAGGTACTGAGAATCGTAAGGAAAACAAGAGTGAAAACAATACTCATTGTTCCGGACTGGCCAAGAAGGACTTGGTACCCGGAACTGCAAGAA
Organism: Pseudophryne corroboree; assembly: GCF_028390025.1. Taxonomy (NCBI): domain Eukaryota; kingdom Metazoa; phylum Chordata; class Amphibia; order Anura; family Myobatrachidae; genus Pseudophryne; species Pseudophryne corroboree. The sequence continues at coordinate 182,582,739 of NC_086446.1, forward strand.
ATGCTCACAGAGGGACCATGGCCTCTGCCTCTCAGACAGGACCTGTTGCAACAGGGGCCCTGTCTGTTCCAAGACTTACCGCGGCTGCGTTTGACGGCATGGCGGTTGAACGCCGAATCCTAGCAGAAAAGGGCATTCCGGATGAAGTTATTCCTACGCTGATAAAGGCTAGGAAGGACGTGACAGCAAAGCATTATCACCGTATATGGCGAAAATATGTTGCTTGGTGTGAGGCCAGGAAGGCCCCTACAGAGGAATTCCAGCTGGGTCGATTCCTGCACTTCCTACAGTCAGGTGTGACTATGGGCCTAAAATTGGGGTCCATAAAGGTCCAGATTTCGGCCCTCTCCATCTTCTTTCAAAAAGAACTGGCTTCACTGCCTGAGGTTCAGACGTTTGTTAAGGGAGTGCTGCATATTCAGCCCCCTTTTGTGCCACCAGTGGCACCTTGGGATCTTAACGTGGTGTTGGATTTCCTGAAATCCCACTGGTTTGAGCCACTTAAGACCGTGGAACTAAAGTATCTCACGTGGAAAGTGGTCATGCTGTTGGCTTTAGCTTCAGCTAGGCGTGTGTCAGAATTGGCGGCTTTGTCATGTAAAAGCCCCTATCTGGTTTTCCATATGGACAGGGCAGAATTGCGGACTCGTCCGCAGTTTCTGCCAAAGGTGGTGTCATCTTTTCATTTGAACCAACCTATTGTGGTGCCTGCGGCTACTCGTGACTTGGAGGACTCCAAGTTGCTGGACGTAGTCCGGGCTTTGAAGATTTATGTAACCAGAACGGCTGGAGTCAGGAAGACTGACTCGCTGTTTATCCTGCATGCATCCAACAAGCTGGGTGCTCCTGCTTCAAAGCAAACTATTGCTCGCTGGATCTGTAACACGATTCAGCAGGCTCATTCTGCGGCGGGATTGCCGCAGCCGAAATCAGTGAAAGCCCATTCCACAAGGAAAGTGGGCTCTTCTTGGGCGGCTGCCCGAGGGGTCTCGGCATTACAGCTTTGCCGAGCTGCTACTTGGTCGGGTTCAAACACTTTTGCAAAATTCTACAGGTTTGATACCCTGGCTGAGGAGGACCTTGTGTTTGCCCATTCGGTGCGGCAGAGTCATCCGCACTCTCCCGCCCGTTTGGGAGCTTTGGTATAATCCCCATGGTCCTTACGGAGTCCCCAGCATCCACTAGGACGTTAGAGAAAATAAGAATTTACTCACCGGTAATTCTATTTCTCGTAGTCCGTAGTGGATGCTGGGCGCCCGTCCCAAGTGCGGACTTTCTGCAATACGTGTATATAGTTATTGCTTAACAAAGGGTTATGGTTATGTAGCATCGGTTGAGTGATGCTCAGTTGTTGTTCATACTGTTAACTGGGTAATTTTATCACAAGTTGTGCAGTGTGATTGGTGTGGCTGGTATGAGTCTTACCCTGGATTCCAAAATCCTTTCCTAGTAATGTCAGCTCTTCCGGGCACAGTTTCCTTAACTGAGGTCTGGAGGAGGGGCATAGAGGGAGGAGCCAGTGCACACCAGATAGTACTGAATCTTTCTTTAGAGTGCCCAGTCTTCTGCGGAGCCCGTCTATTCCCCATGGTCCTTACGGAGTCCCCAGCATCCACTACGGACTACGAGAAATAGAATTACCGGTGAGTAAATTCTTATTTTTAATGGGGGTTTTGTGTCGTTTTCTCCGTACAGTGACCGGGAAGCCCTATTAGTGCACCGTGTGCCCTCGCATGGCTCACCTTGCTTCGGGCAAGGTGCCTCGCTATGCTACCGCTGCGCTCAGCACAGGTTACTATTAGAGATGAGCGGGTTCGGTTCCTCGGAATCCGAACCCCCCCGAACTTCAGCCTTTTTACACGGGTCCGAGGCAGACTCGGTTCTTCCCGCCTTGCTCGGCTAAACCGAGCGCGCCCGAACGTCATCATCCCGCTGTCGGATTCTCGCGAGGCTCGTATTCTATCGCGAGACTCGGATTCTATATAAGGAGCCGCGCGTCGCCGCCATTTTCACACGTGCATTGAGATTGATAGGGAGAGGACGTGGCTGGCGTCCTCTCCGTTTAGATAGAGAGTGAGACACTTGATTTACTAGTAATTTAATTTTGGTAATTTTGGGGAGCATTAGGAGTACTCAGAGAGTGCAGAGTTTTGCTGATAGTTATACTAGTGACCACCAGTTTTATTTATTATTTAAAATCTGTTCTCTGCCTGAAAAAAAACGATACACAGTCACATACCATATCTGTGCTCAGCCTCAGTGTGCTGCATGATAATATCATCTATGTATATCTGACTGTGCTGAGTGCTCACTGCTCACACAGCTTAATTGTGGGGGAGACTGGGGAGCAGTTATAGCAGGAGTACATAACAGTGCACACTTTTGCTGCCAGTGTGACTGACCAGTGACCACCAGTATATTGTCTGCCTGAAAAAGTTAAACACTCGTGTGGTGTTTTTTTATTTTTATTCTATAAACGCATTCTGCTGACAGACAGTGTCCAGCAGGTCCGTCATTCATTATATTATAATATATATCTGCAGTAGTGATATATATATATTTTTTATATCATTATCATCCAGTCTATACTAGCAGACGCAGTACGGTAGTCCACGGCTGTAGCTACCTCTGTGTCGGCAGTGCTCGTCCATAATTGTATACCTACCTGTGGTGGTTTTTTTTTTCTTCTATCTTCTTCATACTAGTAGTTTAGGAGTCTGCTGCTGACAGTGTCCAGCAGGTCCGTCATTATATAATATATACCTGTCCTGCAGTAGTGATATATATATATTTTTTATATCATTATCATCCAGTCTATACTAGCAGACGCAGTACGGTAGTCCACGGCTGTAGCTACCTCTGTGTCGGCAGTGCTCGTCCATAATTGTATACCTACCTGTGGTGGTTTTTTTTTTTCTATCTTCTTCATACTAGTAGTTTAGGAGTCTGCTGCTGACAGTGTCCAGCAGGTCCGTCATTATATAATATATACCTGTCCTGCAGTAGTGATATATATATATTTTTTATATCATTATCATCCAGTCTATACTAGCAGACGCAGTACGGTAGTCCACGGCTGTAGCTACCTCTGTGTCGGCAGTGCTCGTCCATAATTGTATACCCACCTGTGGTGGTTTTTTTTTTTCTATCTTCTTCATACTAGTAGTTTAGGAGTCTGCTGCTGACAGTGTCCAGCAGGTCCGTCATTATATAATATATACCTGTCCTGCAGTAGTGATATATATATATTTTTTATATCATTATCATCCAGTCTATACTAGCAGACGCAGTACGGTAGTCCACGGCTGTAGCTACCTCTGTGTCGGCAGTGCTCGTCCATAATTGTATACCTACATGTGGTGGGTTTTTTTTCCTATCTTCTTCATACTAGTAGTTTAGGAGTCTGCTGCTGACAGTGTCCAGCAGGTCCGTCATTATATAATATATACCTGTCCTGCAGTAGTGATATATATATATTTTTTATATCATTATCATCCAGTCTATACTAGCAGACGCAGTACGGTAGTCCACGGCTGTAGCTACCTCTGTGTCGGCAGTGCTCGTCCATAATTGTATACCTACCTGTGGTGGGTTTTTTTTTCTATCTTCTTCATACTAGTAGTTTAGGAGTCTGCTGCTGACAGTGTCCAGCAGGTCCGTCATTATATAATATATACCTGTCCTGCAGTAGTGATATATATATATTTTTTATATCATTATCATCCAGTCTATACTAGCAGACGCAGTACGGTAGTCCACGGCTGTAGCTACCTCTGTGTCGGCAGTGCTCGTCCATAATTGTATACCTACCTGTGGTGGGTTTTTTTTTTCTATCTTCTTCATACTAGTAGTTTAGGAGTCTGCTGCTGACAGTGTCCAGCAGGTCCGTCATTATATAATATATACCTGTCCTGCAGTAGTGATATATATATATATTTTTTATATCATTATCATCCAGTCTATACTAGCAGACGCAGTACGGTAGTCCACGGCTGTAGCTACCTCTGTGTCGGCAGTGCTCGTCCATAATTGTATACCTACCTGTGGTGGTTTTTTTTTTCTATCTTCTTCATACTAGTAGTTTAGGAGTCTGCTGCTGACAGTGTCCAGCAGGTCCATCATTATATAATATATACCTGTCCTGCAGTAGTGATATATATATATATTTTTTATATCATTATCATCCAGTCTATACTAGCAGACGCAGTACGGTAGTCCACGGCTGTAGCTACCTCTGTGTCGGCAGTGCTCGTCCATAATTGTATACCTACCTGTGGTGGGTTTTTTTTTCTATCTTCTTCATACTAGTAGTTTAGGAGTCTGCTGCTGACAGTGTCCAGCAGGTCCGTCATTATATAATATATACCTGTCCTGCAGTAGTGATATATATATTTTTTATATCATTATCATCCAGTCTATACTAGCAGACGCAGTACGGTAGTCCACGGCTGTAGCTACCTCTGTGTCGGCAGTGCTCGTCCATAATTGTATACCTACCTGTGGTGGGGTTTTTTTTTCTATCTTCTTCATACTAGTAGTTTAGGAGTCTGCTGCTGACAGTGTCCAGCAGGTCCGTCATTATATAATATATACCTGTCCTGCAGTAGTGATATATATATATTTTTTATATCATTATCATCCAGTCTATACTAGCAGACGCAGTACGGTAGTCCACGGCTGTAGCTACCTCTGTGTCGGCAGTGCTCGTCCATAATTGTATACCTACCTGTGGTGGGTTTTTTTTTCTATCTTCTTCATACTAGTAGTTTAGGAGTCTGCTGCTGACAGTGTCCAGCAAGTCCATCATTATATAATATATACCTGTCCTGCAGTAGTGATATATATATATTTTTTATATCATTATCATCCAGTCTATACTAGCAGACGCAGTACGGTAGTCCACGGCTGTAGCTACCTCTGTGTCGGCAGTGCTCGTCCATAATTGTATACCTACCTGTGGTGGTTTTTTTTTTTCTATCTTCTTCATACTAGTAGTTTAGGAGTCTGCTGCTGACAGTGTCCAGCAGGTCCGTCATTATATAATATATACCTGTCCTGCAGTAGTGATATATATATTTTTTTTATATCATTATCATCCAGTCTATACTAGCAGACGCAGTACGGTAGTCCACGGCTGTAGCTACCTCTGTGTCGGCAGTGCTCGTCCATAATTGTATAACTACCTGTGGTGGTTTTTTTTTTTCTATCTTCTTCATACTAGTAGTTTAGGAGTCTGCTGCTGACAGTGTCCAGCAGGTCCGTCATTATATAATATATACCTGTCCTGCAGTAGTGATATATATATATATTTTTTATATCATTATCATCCAGTCTATACTAGCAGACGCAGTACGGTAGTCCACGGCTGTAGCTACCTCTGTGTCGGCAGTCACTCGTCATCCATAAGTATACTAGTATCCATCCATCTCCATTGTTTACCTGAGGTGCCTTTTAGTTGTGCCTATTAAAATATGGAGAACAAAAATGTTGAGGTTCCAAAAATAGGGAAAGATCAAGATCGACTTCCACCTCGTGCTGAAGCTGCTGCCACTAGTCATGGCCGAGACGATGAAATGCCATCAACGTCGTCTGCCAAGGCCGATGCCCAATGTCATAGTACAGAGCATGTAAAATCCAAAACACCAAATATCAGTAAAAAAAGGACTCAAAAATCTAAAATAAAATCGTCGGAGGAGAAGCGTAAACTTGCCAATATGCCATTTACCACACGGAGTGGCAAGGAACGGCTGAGGCCCTGGCCTATGTTCATGGCTAGTGGTTCAGCTTCACATGAGGATGGAAGCACTCAGCCTCTCGCTAGAAAAATGAAAAGACTTAAGCTGGCAAAAGCACAGCAAAGAACTGTGCGTTCTTCGAAATCACAAATCCACAAGGAGAGTCCAATTGTGTCGGTTGCGATGCCTGACCTTCCCAACACTGGACGTGAAGAGCATGCGCCTTCCACCATTTGCACGCCCCCTGCAAGTGCTGGAAGGAGCACCCGCAGTCCAGTTCCTGATAGTCAGATTGAAGATGTCAGTGTTGAAGTACACCAGGATGAGGAGGATATGGGTGTTGCTGGCGCTGGGGAGGAAATTGACCAGGAGGATTCTGATGGTGAGGTGGTTTGTTTAAGTCAGGCACCCGGGGAGACACCTGTTGTCCGTGGGAGGAATATGGCCATTGACATGCCTGGTGAAAATACCAAAAAAATCAGCTCTTCGGTGTGGAAGTATTTCAACAGAAATGCGGACAACATTTGTCAAGCCGTGTGTTGCCTTTGTCAAGCTGTAATAAGTAGGGGTAAGGACGTTAACCACCTCGGAACATCCTCCCTTATACGTCACCTGCAGCGCATTCATAATAAGTCAGTGACAAGTTCAAAAACTTTGGGCGACAGCGGAAGCAGTCCACTGACCAGTAAATCCCTTCCTCTTGTAACCAAGCTCACGCAAACCACCCCACCAACTCCCTCAGTGTCAATTTCCTCCTTCCCCAGGAATGGCAATAGTCCTGCAGGCCATGTCACTGGCAATTCTGACGAGTCCTCTCCTGCCTGGGATTCCTCCGATGCATCCTTGCGTGTAACGCCTACTGCTGCTGGCGCTGCTGTTGTTGCTGCTGGGAGTCGATGGTCATCCCAGAGGGGAAGTCGTAAGACCACTTTTACTACTTCCACCAAGCAATTGACTGTCCAACAGTCCTTTGTGAGGAAGATGAAATATCACAGCAGTCATCCTGCTGCAAAGCGAATAACTGAGGCCTTGGCATCCTGGGCGGTGAGAAACGTGGTTCCGGTATCCATCATTACTGCAGAGCCAACTATAGACTTGTTTGAGGTACTGTGTCCCCGGTACCAAATACCATCTAGGTTCCATTTCTCTAGGCAGGCGATACCGAAAATGTACACAGACCTCAGAAAAAGACTCACCAGTGTCCTAAAAAATGCAGTTGTACCCAATGTCCACTTAACCACGGACATGTGGACAAGTGGAGCAGGGCAGACTCAGGACTATATGACTGTGACAGCCCACTGGGTAGATGTATGGACTCCCGCCGCAAGAACAGCAGCGGCGGCACCAGTAGCAGCATCTCGCAAACGCCAACTCTTTCCTAGGCAGGCTACGCTTTGTATCACCGCTTTCCAGAATACGCACACAGCTAAAAACCTCTTACGGCAACTGAGGAAGATCATCGCAGAATGGCTTACCCCAATTGGACTCTCCTGTGGATTTGTGGCATCGGACAACGCCAGCAATATTGTGTGTGCATTAAATATGGGCAAATTCCAGCACGTCCCATGTTTTGCACATACCTTGAATTTGGTGGTGCAGAATTATTTAAAAAACGAGAGGGGCGTGCAAGAGATGCTGTCGGTGGCCAGAAGAATTGCGGGACACTTTCGGCGTACAGGCACCACGTACAGAAGACTGGAGCAACACCAAAAACGCCTGAACCTGCCCTGCCATCATCTGAAGCAAGAAGTGGTAACGAGGTGGAATTCAACCCTCTATATGCTTCAGGGGTTGGAGGAGCAGCAAAAGGCCATTCAAGCCTATACAACTGAGCACGATATAGGAGGTGGAATGCACCTGTCTCAAGCGCAGTGGAGAATGATTTCAACGTTGTGCAAGGTTCTGCAACCTTTTGAACTTGCCACACGTGAAGTCAGTTCAGACACTGCCAGCCTGAGTCAGGTCATTCCCCTCATCAGGCTTTTGCAGAAGAAGCTGGAGACATTGAAGGAGGAGCTAACACAGAGCGATTCCGCTAGGCATGTGGGACTTGTGGATGGAGCCCTTAATTCGCTTAACAAGGATTCACGGGTGGTCAATCTGTTGAAATCAGAGCACTACATTTTGGCCACCGTGCTCGATCCTAGATTTAAAACCTACCTTGGATCTCTCTTTCCGGCAGACACAAGTCTGCAGGGGTTCAAAGAACTGCTGGTGAGAAAATTGTCAAGTCAAGCGGAACGCGACCTGTCAACATCTCCTCCTTCACATTCTCCCGCAACTGGGGGTGCGAGGAAAAGGCTCAGAATTCCGAGCCCACCCGCTGGCGGTGATGCAGGGCAGTCTGGAGCGACTGCTGATGCTGACATCTGGTCCGGACTGAAGGACCTGCCAACGATTACGGACATGTCGTCTACTGTCACTGCATATGATTCTCTCCCCATTGAAAGAATGGTGGAGGATTATATGAGTGACCGCATCCAAGTAGGCACGTCAGACAGTCCGTACGTATACTGGCAGGAAAAAGAGGCAATTTGGAGGCCCTTGCACAAACTGGCTTTATTCTACCTAAGTTGCCCTCCCACAAGTGTGTACTCCGAAAGAGTGTTTAGTGCCGCCGCTCACCTTGTCAGCAATCGGCGTACGAGGTTACTTCCTGAAAATGTGGAGAAGATGATGTTCATTAAAATGAATTATAATCAATTCCTCCATGGAGACATTCACCAGCAGCAATTGCCTCCACAAAGTACACAGGGAGCTGTGATGGTGGATTCCAGTGGGGACGAATTGATAATCTGTGAGGAGGGGGATGTACACGGTGATGAATCGGAGGATGATGATGAGGTGGACATCTTGCCTCTGTAGAGCCAGTTTGTGCAAGGAGAGATTAATTGCTTCTTTTTTGGTGGGGGTCCAAACCAACCCGTCATTTCAGTCACAGTCGTGTGGCAGACCCTGTCACTGAAATGATGGGTTGGTTAAAGTGTGCATGTCCTGTTTATACAACATAAGGGTGGGTGGGAGGGCCCAAGGACAATTCCATCTTGCACCTCTTTTTTCTTTCATTTTTTTTTGCGTCATGTGCTGTTTGGGGAGTGTTTTTTGGAAGGGCCAGCCTGCGTGACACAGCAGTGCCACTCCTAGATGGGCCAGGTGTTTGTGTCGGCCACTAGGGTCGCTTAGCTTACTCACACAGCTACCTCATTGCGCCTCTTTTTTTCTTTGCGTCATGTGCTGTTTGGGGAGTATTTTTTGGAAGGGCCATCCTGCCTGACACTGCAGTGCCACTCCTAGATGGGCCAGGTGTTTGTGTCGGCCACTTGGGTCGCTGAGCTTAGTCACACAGCTACCTCATTGCGCCTCTTTTTTTCTTTGCGTCATGTGCTGTTTGGGGAGTGTTTTTTTGAAGGGCCATCCTGCGTGACACTGCAGTGCCACTCCTAGATGGGCCAGGTGTTTGTGTCGGCCACTAGGGTCGCTTAGCTTACTCACACAGCTACCTCATTGCGCCTCTTTTTTTCTTTGCGTCATGTGCTGTTTGGGGAGTGTTTTTTGGAAGGGCCATCCTGCCTGACACTGCAGTGCCACTCCTAGATGGGCCAGGTGTTTGTGTCGGCCACTTGGGTCGCTGAGCTTAGTCACACAGCTACCTCATTGCGCCTTTTTTTCTTTGCGTCATGTGCTGTTTGGGGAGTGTTTTTTGGAAGGGCCAACCTGCCTGACACTGCAGTGCCACTCCTAGATGGGCCAGGTGTTTGTGTCGGCCACTTGGGTCGCTGAGCTTAGTCACACAGCTACCTCATTGCGCCTCTTTTTTTCTTTGCGTCATGTGCTGTTTGGGGAGTGTTTTTTGGAAGGGCCATCCTGCCTGACACTGCAGTGCCACTCCTAGATGGGCCAGGTGTTTGTGTCGGCCACTTGGGTCGCTGAGCTTAGTCACACAGCTACCTCATTGCGCCTCTTTTTTTCTTTGCGTCATGTGCTGTTTGGGGAGTGTTTTTTTGAAGGGCCATCCTGCGTGACACTGCAGTGCCACTCCTAGATGGGCCAGGTGTTTGTGTCGGCCACTAGGGTCGCTTAGCTTGCTCACACAGCTACCTCATTGCGCCTCTTTTTTTCTTTGCATCATGTGCTGTTTGGGGAGTATTTTTTGGAAGGGCCATCCTGCCTGATACTGCAGTGCCACTCCTAGATGGGCCAGGTGTTTGTGTCGGCCACTTGGGTCGCTGAGCTTAGTCACACAGCTACCTCATTGCGCCTCTTTTTTTCTTTGCGTCATGTGCTGTTTGGGGAGTGTTTTTTTGAAGGGCCATCCTGCGTGACACTGCAGTGCCACTCCTAGATGGGCCAGGTGTTTGTGTCGGCCACTAGGGTCGCTTAGCTTACTCACACAGCTACCTCATTGCGCCTCTTTTTTTCTTTGCGTCATGTGCTGTTTGGGGAGTGTTTTTTTGAAGGGCCATCCTGCGTGACACTGCAGTGCCACTCCTAGATGGGCCAGGTGTTTGTGTCGGCCACTAGGGTCGCTGAGCTTACTCACACAGCTACCTCATTGCGCCTCTTTTTTTCTTTGCGTCATGTGCTGTTTGGGGAGTGTTTTTTGGAAGGGCCATCCTGCCTGACACTGCAGTGCCACTCCTAGATGGGCCAGGTGTTTGTGTCGGCCACTTGGGTCGCTGAGCTTAGTCACACAGCTACCTCATTGCGCCTCTTTTTTTCTTTGCGTCATGTGCTGTTTGGGGAGTGTTTTCTTGAAGGGCCATCCTGCGTGACACTGCAGTGACACTCCTAGATGGGCCAGGTGTTTGTGTCGGCCACTTGGGTCGCTGAGCTTACTCACACAGCTACCTCATTGCGCCTCTTTTTTTCTTTGCGTCATGTGCTGTTTGGGGAGTGTTTTTTTGAAGGGCCATCCTGCGTGACACTGCAGTGCCACTCCTAGATGGGCCAGGTGTTTGTGTCGGCCACTAGGGTCGCTGAGCTTACTCACACAGCTACCTCATTGCGCCTCTTTTTTTCTTTGCGTCATGTGCTGTTTGGGGAGTGTTTTTTGGAAGGGCCATCCTGCCTGACACTGCAGTGCCACTCCTAGATGGGCCAGGTGTTTGTGTCGGCCACTTGGGTCGCTGAGCTTAGTCACACAGCTACCTCATTGCGCCTCTTTTTTTCTTTGCGTCATGTGCTGTTTGGGGAGTGTTTTTTTGAAGGGCCATCCTGCGTGACACTCCTAGATGGGCCAGGTGTTTGTGTCGGCCACTAGGGTCGCTTAGCTTACTCACACAGCTACCTCATTGCGCCTCTTTTTTTCTTTGCGTCATGTGCTGTTTGGGGAGTGTTTTTTTGAAGGGCCATCCTGCGTGACACTGCAGTGCCACTCCTAGATGGGCCAGGTGTTTGTGTCGGCCACTAGGGTCGCTGAGCTTACTCACACAGCTACCTCATTGCGCCTTTTTTTCTTTGCGTCATGTGCTGTTTGGGGAGTGTTTTTTGGAAGGGCCATCCTGCCTGACACTGCAGTGCCACTCCTAGATGGGCCAGGTGTTTGTGTCGGCCACTAGGGTCGCTGAGCTTACTCACACAGCTACCTCATTGCGCCTCTTTTTTTCTTTGCGTCATGTGCTGTTTGGGGAGTGTTTTTTGGAAGGGCCATCCTGCCTGACACTGCAGTGCCACTCCTAGATGGGCCAGGTGTTTGTGTCGGCCACTTGGGTCGCTGAGCTTAGTCACACAGCTACCTCATTGCGCCTCTTTTTTTCTTTGCGTCATGTGCTGTTTGGGGAGTGTTTTTTTGAAGGGCCATCCTGCGTGACACTGCAGTGACACTCCTAGATGGGCCAGGTGTTTGTGTCGGCCACTAGGGTCGCTTAGCTTACTCACACAGCTACCTCATTGCGCCTCTTTTTTTCTTTGCGTCATGTGCTGTTTGGGGAGTGTTTTTTTGAAGGGCCATCCTGCGTGACACTGCAGTGCCACTCCTAGATGGGCCAGGTGTTTGTGTCGGCCACTAGGGTCGCTGAGCTTACTCACACAGCTACCTCATTGCGCCTCTTTTTTTCTTTGCGTCATGTGCTGTTTGGGGAGTGTTTTTTGGAAGGGCCATCCTGCCTGACACTGCAGTGCCACTCCTAGATGGGCCAGGTGTTTGTGTCGGCCACTTGGGTCGCTGAGCTTAGTCACACAGCTACCTCATTGCGCCTCTTTTTTTCTTTGCGTCATGTGCTGTTTGGGGAGTGTTTTTTGGAAGGGCCATCCTGTGTGACACTGCAGTGCCACTCCTAGATGGGCCAGGTGTTTGTGTCGGCCACTTGGGTCGCTGAGCTAAGTCATCCAGCGACCTCGGTGCAAATTTTAGGACTAAAAATAATATTGTGAGGTGTGTGGTGTTCAGAATAGACTGAAAATGAGTGGAAATTATGGTTATTGAGGTTAATAATACTTTGGGATCAAAATGACCCCCAAATTCTATGATTTAAGCTGTTTTTTAGGGTTTTTTGAAAAAAACACCCGAATCCAAAACACACCCGAATCCGACTAAAAAAATTCGGTGAGGTTTTGCCAAAACGCGTTCGAACCCAAAACACGTCCGCGGAACCGAACCCAAAACCAAAACAATAAACCCGAAAAATTTCCGGTGCACATCTCTAGTTACTATTCCCAATCATAGTCCGTGTGGATCGGTAAGTATGAAAAAGTAAAAAAAAAAAATTTTTTTTTGAAAAAGTCATGTCGACCTTTTGACCTGTCGACATAGAACATGTCAACCTAGAGACCCTGTCGACCTAGTTGCTGTCGACCAATAGTGGTCGACCTAGACACTGTGAACCTAGTTACTGTCGACCTAGAGACCGGAGACAAGTTTTGCAGAAGCATGATAGGAAAACACCAACTTTCAGTGTGCCAAGTGTCGAGCGTCTGGTTTTTCCTTTATTGATCCTCTCCCTGATGCTGCATAGAGATCACACATACTTCAGTGTCTTTCTGGGTCACTAAGCTATACAATAGTGACAACGCCATCCAAATTCATCCAGTTGTTTTTGCGTAATGCCGCCACGATCAGACAGACTAAAATTCTGTTTTTTTTTCTCCATAGTACATAAACAGTCCCTAGAAGTATATTTCTCCCCCCCAAAAAATGTGCTATGTACAGATACAACCCTTACATTTTTATATATATATAGAATAGGGCTGTATTAAGGTTTTTGGCAGTCCCAGAGTAACGTGTGGCGGACCTGCCAATTAAACTACCTACAGTCAGATCAAGTCACATAAGAAAAACCTGCCAGCCTATCACCCACCAACTCTGCTCTACCAGTTCTACATAAATAAAGTAGAATAACTTATAAACCAGGACACTCATGAATTACACAGGTTTTGTGATTTATAAAACCAGGTGAAATGCAGGCTTGAATTAAGCCAGCCACAGAATTCATGAGTGTCCAAGTTTAAAGGGATAGTATGGTAAGCCTACATATATACAGGGCCAGCAACAGAAATCTTGGGGCCCGGTACACTCATATTTGTGGGGCCCCCTATCCCTCCAAGGTAGGTATAGGCTAGTTGGCCATTGGCTTATTCCCCCCCCCCCCCCTCCCAACTCTCTCCAGCCTTACTCCTCACCTTATTGCTTCAGTCTTCCAGCTTCATCCTGACCTCCTCCAGCACCATCCTTCCCACCCCCTGTGTCTGCATCAGAGCTCAGCCCTCACTACCAGCAGGCAGAGAAGGCTGTGCAGGGGGAGGGGAATCGGTGGGAAGCATGGATAATGCTATCTTAAGTTATTATCACAGAGCTCCCTCCTATGTTTTCATTTTTTTTTTTTGTAAACACGGGCTGATTGCCTTTACAAGTATCTGGTCACTAAAAAATGCGTATTTAAGGGATTGGAGGAGATCTTTGTGAATTCACTACTTGCCTATTAGTACATTGAGGTGATACTAAAATCATGTGAAAAGGACGTTAAAACACCCTTTTTCACATGATTTTAGCAAAAATAGTTTTGAGAAATATACCTATTAATACACAGTTCCAGGTTTCCAAGAAGAGATTTTTAATAGAAAATACTGATATTTTGTATCCTGGGAGTTTTTAATCTATTGAATCATGATTTGTTAGAATTTTACATTTATTTAATGATTATCTTTTGTCTCTACTTAGAAATGTAATATATTCGAGATTTCAATAAATATGTTTGGAGATTTACAGTGTCAAATTTTACACGAGAAAACCTCTACCTGAGAATATTCCATTATATTTTCTATCTTCAAAGTCTGGATTAAAATGTTCTGCCAAATTTATTCAGCTTGTATCCATAAGTAGTTTTGTTGATAAAAAAATGTGAAGAAGACAGATTATGGTTTCAGTACTCAGGAGATAATTTATATTTTCAAGAGACACAGGACCTAAAATCGATCTCATAAACAATGATAAATTAGTAATTAAACAAGCAGATGAAAGATGTCAGGGTTGTTTATTTTTAAACATAGACAGCTATATTACTAAGTTATTAAAAGCTAAAGATTCCTATACTATTGTTGATAAGACCCTACAGACAGCTTCAATAATTCCCTTAGAAAATTATAGAATGAGGTTTTAGAAAAAAAGGTATTTAATGGATATGAATATTCATACATATTTTTCCATAGCAGCCACTGATACAAATATTTTATTATCCCCAAAGTTCCACACATCTTTGCTGAATCAATCAGGGCATTATAGAGGCAATAATGTAACTGGCTGCTCACATTAGTGTTTCTTAAAAAACATACAGTATGTGATATACAGTATTAATCCTCATATTTAAAGGACACTGTGTGTCCTACAAACATTAAGTGATTTTAAATGACTGTAGTATTGAGTACATTCGTTGCATAAATCCTTTAAACATGAATAGGGTATGGCAGCATGTAAGGAGCTTCTACATGTGGATTCAACCCTTACCATGTATCTGTTATATGTGAGCTAACTTTATTTTAAACATGATCATTTTAGATCTTCAGATACATTTTTAGCTTCAATTCTGTGGGACCACCATGGGTACAAATTTTGTACACAATATTTGATATGCATATAGAAACCTAAAATTAGTTTCTGCTAATACTAAGATTTCAGAATTGATTATATTTTATACACTTTAAAACACTACATAGATCTAATCTTTATTATATGAGGATTTCTACAAATAGAGCACACATATTTTTTTAATGTTATTAGTGATTATTCTAACTTATAAATCACATAGAAAATACACATAAAATTAGAATTCCTAGTTTTAGTCTTTAAGGGCTCACCTAACCACTTTAAGAATCTATCACTTTTATATCACAGTTTAATAGTCATGACACTCACATTTGAAGAGTGCATAATAATCGGGATACGTTCAGCATGCCGGGCAGTCGAAATCCCGGTGCTGGAACCCCGACAAGCGCCTAAAAGGCTGGCACCGGAATGCCAACATCAGTCAAAATGCCAATTCCGGAATCCTGGCAGCCGGCATCCCGATCGTAAGTATGCCGGGGACTGTTAGGGTTAGCCTGCGGGGGCCTATAGTGTCTATGGGCAACTTCTCCACTTGTCCTTTTTAGAAGGTTTAACACATGTCCCCCTTATGGGTCAACTCTCTTAGGTGCTAGTGTGTATCAAGAAACTCACATACTTCGCATGAACGCATGCACCTAAGAAATGCTAGACTCAATTAGAATGACAAGTATTGGAGTGGCTCCTCAAGGATATGTGAAAGATACAACATAAAACACACATGTGTAGTACTGTTATGGTATCAGGAACAATATCATAACGAAGTCTCTTCTGGTCAGACTAGCGTACCTCACTTACAAGGTAAGTAGAGAAATAAAGGCATGTAGAGGTATCTTTATGCCAAAACCAAAATATGAAGTCGATGTGAAACAGATTCTCTATATAAAAATAAATCCTGTAGAATAAACACACCTAACTTACACAGGTAAGGGTGTGTGAATACTCATAAAGGTATCTTTGGACTGTGACTGAACTGGTCCAATAAATAGACACTAGGTAATGCTCTGAAAGCCAAAAGTGTTGAAGTCAACACACCTGACTTACACAAGTAAAAGGTATGTTGATACCCATCAAGGTTTCTTTACACTGTAGGTAGGCAAATGCGTACCTCACACTCACAGTTTAGGCTGCATGGATCCTCGTGTAGCGGTTTCTTTAATGCCAATGGTACTCATCCAGTTATGATAAAATGAACATTTATTAAATACAAATAAATAAAAAACTCATAAAAATCATTGCTCAGTGGAAACAACAACCTCTGGCGGAAGGGGGGACCTTATGGAAACCAAGGAAGAACGCCAGCTATTTAGTACCCAAAGTTAGTAAATGTTCAAAAAGAACCAGGTCCTACCTTCCCTCAGAGTCCCAGATAGTGTCCACGATGCAATGCGCCTTAATCCAACGCGTTTCGAGTCACAAGACTCTTTCAGAACATCTGCGTAACGTGAAGAAGGGTGTGGAGACTCATCATCTTTCTAATCATCTGAAAACTGAGCATGAATGTTCCATCCAGCACATAAAAAGATTCATAGGAATCAAACATAACAAACCGACATGGAGGGATAAGAATGTTGAAAGAAATCTAGCAATATCTGAGATGAAACCATATTTACTCTTAATACTTTGACTCCTGGTGGTCTGAACCAGGATTTTGAACTCAAATGGTTCCTTTAATCTGTTCTTTCTATTGCACCATTTATCTTCATTGATTTCTTCCCTTTCTTCTCCATTTTTCTCTTATCATTTAAGTAGATCAATTAAAAATCATGTTTTTATCATGGAGATCCTATACTATATAGAACAGACGTGTTCCATCTACTAATTTAGGGTTCTAGAGATTACAACCACTATAACCCTAAGTAGTATGCTGGTTTGTTACTTGTAAAACCACAGGCATTTAGTGCCTGAGGACTACAGTATATCACCCAGGACTTCATAAGGATTTAGTCTCTTTCTTGGTTCCCATAAGGTACCCCCTTCCTCCAGAGGTTGTTGTTTCCACTGAGCAATGATTTTTATGAGTTTTATTTATTTATTTGTATTCAATAAATGTTCATTTTATCATAACTGGATGAGTACCATTGGCATTAAAGAAACCGCTACACGAGGATCTATGCAGCCTAAACTGTGAGTGTGAGGTACGCATTTGCCTACCTATGCGTATCAACATACCTTTTACTTGTGTAAGTCAGGTGTGTTGACTTCAACACTTTTGGAGCATTACCTAGTGTCTATTTATTGTCACAGTCCACAGATACCTTTATGAGTGTTCACACAACATTACCTGTGTAAATTAGGTGTGTTTATTCTACAGGATTTATTTTTATTTAGAGAATCTGTTTCATATCGACTTCATATTTTGGTTTTGGCATAAAGATACCTCTACATGCTTTTATTTCTCTACTTACCTTGTAAGTGAGGTATGCTAGCCTGACCAGAAGAGACTTCGTTATGATATTGTTCCTGATACCAAAACAGTACTACACATGTGTGTTTTATGTTGTATCTTTCACATATCCTTGAGGACCCACTCCAACATTTGAAGTGGAACATTCCAGGACACCAATTTTGATACATCCACTCCAGCTAAGTATACTAGCCTCATTTATAACTATTTCCCCTACTTTCATCTGCGGTGGCGCCATCTTTTCCACAATCCCACTATCTCCTCTCTATTTGAATTCTTGGACCATTTTGGGATAGGTCCATAAGTGTATATAGAAGGCAGCAACTGTTTCATAAGAAGTGCCACGAAGGACTTCTACATTAAAATCTCAATTAGAATGACAATTTGTGGGACTCATGATGAGGTTGCATTACCTTTCTACAAAAAGTGACCTGTAAGTAAGGCATGAAAAAGTTGCGAAACCCTCCTAGACCACCCAAAAAGTGGCATTTGAGAAAATGTCAGGGCTGTCGCACAGGGGAGGTCATTCCGATACGTTCGCACACAGCGGTTCTTCGCTGCAATGCGAACGGGTCGGAAATGCGCATGCACGGCGGACGCGAGAAATGTGATCGCAGCGGCGATTGAAAGCAGACAGACAAGCGGGAGGCGTTCCGCGGTGGATACGCACCGTTTTCCAGGCGTGGTGAGTCCAACGCAGGCGTATCGAGGCGTTTGGAGGGCGGATGTCTGACGTCAGGACCAGGACCTTCATCGCTGGATCCATCGCACTGGGTGAGTAACTGCAGCCCTGGTCTTGTTTCACTTGAAACTTTTTTAGCATAGCAGGGCTGTACAAGCGTTCGCAGCCCTGCTATGCTAAAATACACTCCCCCATAGGCGGCATCAGGTTGATCGCACAAGCAGCAAAAAGTTGCTATGTGCGATCAACTCGGAATGACCCCCAGGGTGCAGAGGGCAATACAACAGCTTCCTCGGACTGGGGCATGAAGGGCCCACCAGGGAATCCAGTGATAAGGACCAAGCTTAAGCGGTGTGGCTAGCACCAGTGGGGTGAAGGCAGGCATCATAAACGGATTTAGCCAACCATTAGAGAGGACATGCAAAGAACAAAGCCCCTTTACAAATAAAGGGGCAATGGTGTGTCAGGACAAAACCCTTTTATCAGCAGGAGGGAAATCTTTATATAGTTTCCATAGTAACAAACCAAGTTCCCAAGATCCAGCCCAACCCATTTACTGACCCATAGAGGAACAGTTGGGACATTACGGATGGTGTAATGGTTAGCATAACAGCTTCACGGTATGAGGTTCTGGGTTCGATTCCCACCATGGCCCTGTGTGGAGTTTGTATATTCTCCCAGTGTTTGCATGGGTTTCCTCCCATAGTCCAAAAATATACTGGTAAGTTAATTGGCTCCTGACAAAAATGAACTCTAGTGTTTGTGTGTGTGCGTGTACATGGGCAGACTAGATGGGCCAAGATGGGCCATCTTTCATAAAATTCTATGTTTCAATTTCCTGCATCCATCTTAAATTCTATTTTTCTATGCCCTTCATCCACCTTGAGTTCCAGGTAGGCAGACTGTGTTGGCAATGCCCCCTAGATCCCTGACATCATGGATTTTGGGACGGAGCACTGCCACCCTGCAGTGGGACTGGATAGCAGAACCATATGGAGCTGTTAGTGGAGATTCCTAAAAGGTGTCAAATGGCTTACTAATACTGGAAAATTATAGCCAGCAATTGTTTGTCAGAAAATGTGATGGTGTGCGAGTGGCCTCTGGTCAGCGTGGGAGTGTGTGAGTGGCCATGTCAGTTTGGGAGTGTGTGAGTGTCCCCAGAGACACGATGATGCTGTGAGCTCTGGCAGCCATGACCTCCGAATTCCACCCCCCCTTCCCACTTCCACAACCAGCTGGCCGTGCACAACTTACTGTCTGCTTAGGGACACTGCCTGTTGTCTGGCATGCTGTGTGCTAAAGAATCAACAGACTCTCTGGAGGTGAAAACATGGCGGCTGCAGTTGCAAGGGGAGTTCTGGGCCTGCGGGTCCTCATCCTACCCCCGGCACTACCGATAGGCACTGTAGGCTGCGCTGGCCATGGTAGGAGTGGACGGACTGCAGAAGGGACTTGCGGATGGACTGCTGTACCAGGGGGGCTGGAGATTAATGGCATTGGCATCCACCAGAAGAAGCGGTGAGTGTTTAGGAAGTGCTGGGCTGATCAGAGAATCACTGCCATAGGTGGCTGGCAGAGGCGGATTGGCCATAGGGTCCTCAGGGAAGATTCCCGGTGGGCCGACGCACCCGCGGGGCCTGTTTTGTTTGAGGACATGTGGTCCTATTTATAGACATAATGAATAAGATGCCAAACAATTTGCATATATGAAAATGACTTTGCCACTTAGCCTGTGATTGCAGATGTATGCTCTGTCTGCCTGCTTGGCTGACATATAGGATTGAGTGAATAGTGATTGGGATACGGTTGGTGTAATAAGCAAGAAAATATATATTTCTAAAGAATTATATAGTTTCCTAAATTCTAAAGGTGTATCATATAATGTGCTCATAACATTTAATTTTATTTCCTTTTAACTTCCCCTTGATGCTGGACATCCCCACTATCTGGAAAGTCTTGGGGGAGGGTGCTGCTGCCATGGCCCATGGCTAGACCTTACACTTCTGGTGCTGCCCAAGTGGGGCCACTAGTACAAATTTTTTCCAGGGCCACTTTTTGTTCCCAATCCGCCCCTGGTGGCTGGTAACTTGGTAGAGGTTGGTCTTCTTGGGAGAGGCTGCCAGGGCTGGTCCCTGATCAGTCCTGGGCGGGTCACAAAAAAATACTTCTGATGAATGACTCGGTGCTGTCCGATACGCGTTTCCCCATTTCTATTTTTTAGCAAAACTGCAACTGAAGCTGAATAAGGTCCTCTGATTGGTGACCTGGATATTCCTGATTGCCATGTGGGAAATCTATCATGTTTGTTTTATGTCTTCATATTGTAAGTGCATTGTGTGATAAAAATCTTTTTGTTTATCAAAATCTCTGCACTACTGCTTGTTCGTTTTCTGTGGTCCTTCTAATGTTACTTCCCAGCATATGAGAGGCTGACACACTTGTTTCAGGAGAAAGAAGTTATACTCTGGCCTGTGCTGTGGATTTATAACAAAGTAAAGCTCCACTAAATTGGATTATCCAACATAGGATTAGGATTATTCCATCATTAGGAATTTAGGACTATCCCCAGAAGGTGATTATCTGTTTAAATCTTTAGGTGTGTGGAAATACACAGTATATCTATTGTGCACTTTAAGGTTTCAAGTGTATATGTTTAAACAGGAGAGCGCTGGATAGATGCACATTCAATTCCTTTTTTTTTTTATAAGAAGTATGTGGCAGGGAAGCAATGATGTGATGCACAACACTATGGGACTAATTCAGGTTGGATCGCAAATCGCAATCCAACCGGAATTTTTACGATTGCCCCGGGAGCTGCAGAAAATGTGAATGCCTTTGCCTGTCAAGCAGGCAGAGGTGGTTGCGGGGCAGGTAGATGGGGTGGGCAACACTCCGTTTCCAGGGGCGGGGGCAGTGCAGCTTGAACAGGGGCGGGTCGTGGGCGTGATCACGGCGGCTGCGTGACGTCACACGCAGCTGCCGTGATCAGGGAGAAGGTGGCGAGTCTCCTGTGGGAGCAGCCAAGCGCGCTGTCAGGAGGCTTCCAGTATTTCTGCTAACAAGCAGAAATAGCGATCACTCGCAATTTCTGCTGGTTGAAGGGGGGGAGGGAGGAGGCTCCGGTCAGCATGCTGGGCGGCCTTGCCCTGCGATGGGCAGCACCCAGCATGCTAGGAAAAGGATAGCAAATTCTGCTGATTAGCAGAATTTGCTATCCTTACTGAATTAGCCCCTATGTCCCTGTTTACCCTCCGTACCTCCCACCTGGATCGCCCCTCCAGGACACCCAGCAGGTGAGAGTTCAGATGCCAGCAACTGACTGAATGCGAGCTGCAGCTATGGAGTCTTCCAGCTGATCACAATCAACATCATGTTGTTCCGTGTCGACATTTATTCCATTCAAAACCTCGGGCACATGAAAAGCTGTGATTTCTTTACCAGAAAAACAAAAACAAAAGAAAGTTGGCCCTATTCTACTGCTGATGTTCCTCATGGGTCCTTTTAGTACACACCAGTAACAGATGATGTAGCACCAATTAAATATGTGAGAGCTGCTTACAGGAGCGTAACTAGACCTTTGAGGGCCCCATAGTAACATTTTCAATGGCCCGCCAACTCAGGTCTCCACCAGAGTGGGTATGGCTAGTGCCGCACAAGAGGTGTGGTGGTTAGCATTGCCTATCATTTCAACTCCGGCGCAGCAAGCAACCCACTGCACCGTGCACTTTTATTTCACTGTTATCATTTATTCAAAATCTGCGGCTGCCAGAGCATTGGCTGCAGGGGGTGGGGGTCACCAGGACCGCGTGGGTCACTCACTGCGCTTCCGCTCCATCGCAGAGGGTTAGGACTCTGGGCCTAAAGCAGTGTAAATGCGGCGCGATGTGCTGATTGCCCGACAGGCCACGCCGATATAGTCAATGTTGGGCTGCCTGCGCAGTCTATTTTTTCTTGCGATGCCGATCGCGCAGGACCGCGCATCGGCATCGCAAGCTGTGTACACACAGTGTAATATGCACTAACTTTGCTTACGATTTTGACTATATAGTCAAAATCGTAAAGAAAGTTAAGTGCATATCGCACCGTGTGTACACAGCTTTATTCAGATCTGATCGCAGCAGCAAATTTGTTAGCTAATGGGCAAAACCATGGGGGTAATTCCAAGTTGATCGCAGCAGAACTATTTTTAGCAGTTGGGCAAAACCATTTGCACTGCAGGGGAGACAGATATAACATGTGCAGAGAGAGTTAGATTTGGGTGGGGTGTGTTCAAACTGAAATCTAAATTGCAGTGTAAAAATAAAGCAGCCAGTATTTACCCTGCACAGAAACAAAATAACCCACCCAAATCTAACTCTCTCTGCACATGTTATATCTGCCCCCCCCTGCAGTGCACATGGTTTTGCCCAACTGCTAAAAAATTTCCTGCTGCGATCAACTTGGAATTACCCCCATGTGCACTGCAGGGGGCCAGATATAACATGTGCAGAGAGCACATGTTATCTTACAAGACCTTCACTGGCTTCCCTTCCCTTTCAGAATCCATTTCAAGCTTCTCACATTCACTTACAAAGCCCTCACCCACTCCTCTCCCATTTACATCTCTGACCTTATCTCCCTTTACACTGCCACCCGTCCTCTTCGCTCTGATAATGCACGCCGACTCTCCTGCCTACTGATTACTTCCTCCCACGCCTACCTCCAAGATTTTTCACGTGCTGCTCCATTTCTCTGGAATGCTCTACCTCTCCCACTCAGACTCTCCACCTCTCTACAAAACTTCAAACGGGCTATCAAGACCCACTTCTTCACCAAACCCAGCCAAATCCCATCCTAACCCTCTGTGCCACGCTCTCTATGTACCCCGTCTGTGTCACTGTCTGTCTACCCCTCCCCTTTAGAATGTAAGCTCTCACGAGTAGGGCCTCATCCCTCATGTGCTTATTCTTTTTCTTACTTTAATAATCTTCAACTGCACCAAATCCACCAGTCTTCTGCCATCTGATGCTTATTCCAGTGTCATCTGCTGATGTAGCTATGTATATTTACCCTGTATTGTCCTATATTGTCTTCAACTGTTAAGGTCCATACACACTTAACGATAAAATGAGCGACGTCGCTCATTTTCCCCCTCCTTGAGCGACGTCGCTCATTTTATCGTCAAGTGTGTATGCCGCCAGCGACGACCGATGCGCGGCCCCGCGGGTCGGCAACGATCGTCGCTGTCGGTAGGGCATGCATGAAGGATGTGGACTGTCGTCCACGACCTTCATGCAGGGCTGGCGGGGGCGTAAAGTCATTGAGCGATATGAGCGGTCATATCGCTCAGTGCGTACAGGCGGCCGCCGACCGGCCGGCCCGGGAGGGGGAAACGTTAGACGATGTCGCTCACAGAGCGACATCGTCTAATGTGTATGGGCCTTAAGTTGCTGTTTTCCTGTTTTGATTATTTGTTTATGTACTACACTGTAATTGGGTACTGCGGAACCCTTGTGGCGCCATATAAATAAAGGATAATAATAAATAATAAAGAGAGAGTTAGATTTGGGTGGGGTGTGTTCAAACTGAAATCTAAATTGCAGTGTAAAAATAAACCATCCAGTATTTACCCTGCACAGAAGCAATATAACCCACTGAAATCTAACTCTCTCTGCAAATGTTATATCTGCCACACCTGCAGTGAACATAGGGGGTAATTCAGACCAGATCGTAGCCGTGCAAAATGCTACGATCAGCCACCTGACATGTGGGGGGACGCCCAGCACAGGGCTAGTCCGCCCCGCATGTCTGGCCCTCCCTTCACCGTACGGGTGTGATAACATCGCACGGCGGCGATGCTAGCTCATCCAGCGAGTAAGTCCCTACTTGCGGAGCATTGCTGCGCTTGTAGGCGACTTTTCGCCACGTCCCGGGTCGCAGTGGCTGCGTGTGACGTCATGCAGCTGCCACGGCCCACCGACTGCATGGTCGGGGCACGCCTGGGTTGCCCAGACTGCGCCCCCAGAACATCGGCCGAATGCTGGCGGCCCGCCCCCTCCTGCCCAGCCTGTCAATCAGGCAGAGGCGATCGCTGGGCTGAGATGCCGATCGTATCTCTGACATGCATATGCGCACTGTGGCGCATGCGCACTTCAGACCTGATCGCTGCTGTACATTTGAATTAGCCCTATGGTTTTGCCCATTAGCTTTCTTTCTTTCTTGTCTCTCTCATATTCCTTCACATCTCTCTCCTTTTTCTCTGTGTCTCTAATTCTTGCTCTCTTTTACACACATACTACAGTATATCCTTTTATTTCGGCCAAAACACACCTCTATCTCTATCTATTTCATTCTGTCTCTCCTACATACATCCATCCATCCTCTGCCTCTCACATACATACGCTGCCTCTCTCATATATACGTTCACAAATACACTGCCTCTCAGATACTGTACATACTGTATATATATATATACATACACAGCCTCTCTCATATATACAGTTATACACACTGGCGTATCTATAATGGGTGCAGTGTGTGCAGTGCACACGGGCCCCTGGGTCCAGAGGGGGCCCACACTGCACCCATTTATTCTATACTTACCATTCCGGCGTCCATCGGAGACTGTGTGTGGGCCCCCTCCTCTCCTGTAGCCGTCACCACCGCTGCTCGCGCACTGAGCGCTAGAGACTCTGGCACAGTGCCAGAGTCTACAGCGCATGCGCAGGACTCCGGGAAAAATGGTGCGGCGGCCAGAGTCTGCACACGGGTCCCCTCCTCTCTAGAAACGCCGCTGGTCATACATACATACATACATACATCCATACACTGCCTCTCACATATATACATTCATACTGTACATATGCTTCCTCTTTCATAAGTACATACACTGCTTCCCTCATACATACATACAGTACATCCATACATATATACATCCATACACTGCCTCCTTCATACATACATCCATATATACACGTGTAAACTGTCACTCTCATGCATACATATACTGTGTCCCTCATACATACATATATGTATACATCCATACACTGTCGCTCTCATACATAAATACATACATACATTACCTATCATACACTGCCTACCTCATACATGCATACATACAAACATACATGAGTACACTGTAGCTCTCATACATACATACATACATATACTGCCTCCCTTATACATACATACATGCATACACTGCCTCCCTCATACATACATGCATACATCTGTACAAGGGATGCAGTTAATATACCGGCTGTCGGGATTCTGACGTTCAGGAGACCAACGCCGGTGAAATACCGTAAGACGGAATCCAGACCATTGCACATTATTCCCACTCAGTTGGTGGGTCCACGCCACCAATAGAGTGGGAATATAACCTGTGACGAGCGAAGCGCGCCACGGACCCGAAACGTGGCAAGTGGACTCGCTACCTGGATTCTGACTGACGGGATGATGCTGTCGGTATACTTATGTATTCTCTGTACACTGTCGTTTTCATACATGCAGCCATTAATTGCCTCCCTCATACATACAGTGCATCCGGAAAGTATTCACAGCGCTTCACTTTTTCCACATTTTGTTCTGTTACAACCTTATTCCAAAATGGAATAAATTCATTTTTCCCCCCCTAAAAATGTTACACACAATACCCCATAATGACAACATGAAAAAAGTTTGTTTGTTTTTTGCAAATTTATTAAAAATAAAAAGCTAAGAAATCACATGTACATAAGTATTCACAGCCTTTGCCATGAAGCTCAAAATTTAGCTCAAGTGCATCCTGTTTCCACTGATCATCCTTGAGAAGTTCCTTCAGCTTAACTGGAGTCCACCTGTGGTAAATTTAGTTAATTGGACATGATTTGGAAAGGCACACACTTGACATTGCATGTCTGAGCACAAACCAAGCATGAAGTCAAAGGATTGTTTCGAGGCACAAATCTGGGGAAGGGTACAGAAAAATATCTGCTGCTTTGAAGGTCCCAATATGCACAGTAGACTCCATTATCTGTAAATGGAAGAAGCTCGGACCCACCAGGACTCTTTCTAGAGATGGCCGTCCGTCTAAACTGAGCAATCGGGGGAGAAGGGCCCTAGTTAGGGAGGTGACTAAGAACCTGATGGTCACTCTGTCAGAGCTACAGCATTCCTCTGTGAAGAGAGGAGAGCCTTCCAGAAGTACAACCATCTCTGCAGCAATCCACCAATCAGGCCTGTATGTGAGAGTGGCCAGACGGAAGCCACTCCCTAGTAAAAAGCACATGGCAGCCCGCCTGGAGTTTGGCAAAATGCACCTGAAAGACTCTCAGACCATGAGAAACAAAATTCTCTGGTCTGAGACAAAGATTGAACTCTTTGGCGTGAATGCCAGGCGTCATGTTTGGAGGAAACCAGGCACCACTCATCACCAGGCCAATACCACCCCTATAGTGAAGCATCATGCTGTGGGGATGTTTTTCAGTGGCAGGAACTGGGAGACTAGTCAGGATAGAGGGAAAGATGAATGCAGCTATGTACAGAGACTTCCTAGATGAACCTGCTCCAGAACGCTCTTGACCTCAGACTGGGGCGACGGTTCATCTTTAAGCAGGACAACGACCCTAAGCACACAGCCAAGATATCAAAGGAGTTGCTTCCAGACAACTCTGTGAATGTCCTTGAGTGGCCCAGCCAGAACCCACACTTAATTCTGATTGAACATCTCTGGAGAGATCTGAAAATGGCTGTGCACCGACGCTTCCCTTCCAACCTGATGGAGCTTGAGAGGTGCTGCAAAGAGGAAAACTGCCCAAAGATAGGTGTGCCAAGCTTGTGGGATCATATTCAAAAAGACTTGAAGCTGTAATTGCTTCCAAAGGTGCATCGACAAAGTATTGAGCAAAGGCTGTGAATACTTATGTACATGTGATTTCTTAGTTTTGTTTTATTTAAAAAATTTGCAAAAATCTCAAAAAAACTTTTTCACATTGTGTGTAGAATTTTGAGGGAAAAAATTAATTTATTCCATTTTGGAATAAGGCTGTAACATAACAAAATGTGGAAAAAGTGAAGCGCTGTGAATACTTTCCGGATGCACTGTACATATATACATCCCACCTTCACACCAGGGCACACTCAAACCACTATCGCTTTTCCCAAGAGTGACCCCATGCATCCACTACTCCGGGCACCACCTTGTGAAACAAAAATGCACCTTACTGATGGCCTGGTTGGCGCTGCTGCTGGGGGTGGGTTGCTGCCTCTGTCTCTCAGTTGGCACTACTGTTGGAGGGGGGGCACTGCTCCCTGTTGCTGCCGCTGTCTCCCTGCTCATAGTGCCGCTGGTGGAGTTAACGCTGCTGGGGGGAACTGCTCCACGTTGCTAACGCCGGCTATATGCTTCTTGTTTGTGGTGCCAGCGCGCTGGCCGGCTTGTCACTGCTGTGGGAGAACTGCTTCCTCCTGTTGCTGCCCCTGCCACCGAGATTCTCGTTGGTGCCGCAGGCACACTGGCCGTGTCGGCACTGCTCCTGGTAGTGGGCGGCTGCTCCCTCCAATGGAGCCTGCGGCGGCATTAATTAAAACTCCCTCAAAACAATAACATAGTGCACTGTGGTTGTTTACTGGGCCCCAAAACGGCTGAGCCCCATAGCAAGTGTACCCCCTATAGTTACGCCACTGGCTACTTATTACCCCAGCCTAAATATTTCTACTTTATATCATGCAGGATAAGAATGAAAGAAAAGGGCCACCAAGGTGATATGAGACTCAGATGATCATTTTTGGGAAGAACGGGAACATAGGATACTGGCTATTAGGTCATTACAGTGGATGTGTATTAAAGAACATTGAAGGAGTGGCAGCACACATTTCGGCTGAGTTCTATCTATTGAGCCCCAAAAAAGTAATTACCGGGGCTTCCCGGCTACTTGGCCACTTACCCTAACCACCGGGGGACCCGTGGCTGCTTCACCCACTGTCCGATCCTTTTTTACAAATTTGGGACCCGATCACTGCCACAACCTGCCGTGAGGCCTACAATACCTAACCTGAGACACCCGGAGTATCAGTGGTGTGGTCACCGTGGCTGGCTGTTTCTTCTACTGCTTCTGTCTCTGGCTCCCTGCTGTTGCCAGATCCCCACTGCCTCCCATTGCCGACATTCCGGCTGCTCCATTCCGGCAGCAGAGGGTGGTGTGGGTGGGCGTGATGTGGCATAGGGGGTGAAGTGTAGACATGGCTTCCTTGCATAAGACGATTAGCAAGATACTTCACAGTCCCTCCCCACAAAACAGGATTTCCAGACTTTGGACAGCAAACTTAAATTTACTATCCACCAGGAGGTGGCTACCATTCAATCCAACATGGCACAACTCCTGACCCGCATTGACAGCCTGGAAGACTATAAAGACTACTCCCTCACCCAATTCAGGAATATGCTGTCTCACCATCTGAAATCTGTTCTCTCAGGTCTTGCCCAGAAGACCTGGACAATCATGGCCACCATAACAATATCCTTGTCTGAGGCCTCCTGGAAGTCTTACAGACGTCTTCTTGAAGATATTTTGTGAAATACTTGGATTAGACCCAAGTAGTGAAATTCAGTTCGACAGAGCCCATTGTGCCCTCCACACCAGAGGGCTTCCGATGAATGAACCTTGCTATGTGTATCCTACCTCCACTCAATGGGCCGGTGTCAAATGTCCCACCCCTCTTGTCCGCGATTGCGCCCACCGGCAGTATTGTAATGTTGCTGCCGATGGGCGCAACAAGTTAATTTCAGCTCACTACTCCCGGAGGTAACGAGCTGAAATGCGCATAAAGAGAGCTGTTTGGGCGCCAAGACTGGTCTTTTTTTCCACAATCGCGCCTATTACTTTAGTCAGGTTTAGGTTCTTTGCGCGCCTAAACCTGACTGTAATGGGCGTGATAACGGGGGGGGCATTTGATTATCGCCCCTTTATCTCCCATCACTTTAGATAGGAAATCGAGGGTGTGATAAGATTTGAATTCCCCCGTATGTCTAAATAAAGATTACATCATTAAATGGTGTCCCATGTTTGGGTGTAATATCATTGCCTCATTAGATATTTGAAATTCAAGACTGTGATGATAAATGCTGTAAAAATAGGATTTTAATTACCTACCAGTAAAGCCTTTTCTCGTAGTCCGTAGAGGATACTGGGGTCCACATTAGTACCATGGGGTATAGACAGGTCCACTAGGAGCCATGGGCACTTTAAGAAATCAATAGTGTGCACTGGCTTCTCCCTCTATGCCCCTCCTACCAGACTACCTAGTAACTGTGCCCGAGGAGACGAACATATCTTGAGAGAAGGATTCAGAAAGGATAGTGGTGAGATTCGAACCAGCACACACAAACAAGAAGAAAATCATGTTCACCCAACATGAACAGGAACAGCAACAGCTGAACCAACAACAATACTTAACCAAGTAACCATGCAGGAAACACGAAGCACTGGGCGCCCGCCCAGTATCCTCTACAGACTACGAGAAAAGGATTTACCGGTAGGTAATTAAAATCCTATTTTCTCTTACGTCCTAGAGGATACTGGGGTTCACATTAATACCATGGGGATGTACCCAAACCAGGTGGGAGAGTGCTGAGGTTCCAGTAAAACTGATTGACCAAACTGAAGGTCCTCAGAGGCCAAAGTATCGAACTTGTAGAACTTAGCAAACGTGTTCAAACCAGACCAAGTGGCTGCTCGGCAGAGCTGTAAGACTGAGACACCCCGGGCAGCCACCCAGGAAGAACCCACCGTCCAAGTAGAGTGGGCATGAACAGATTTAGGCACCGGCAAACCTGCCGTAGAGTAAGCATGCTGTAAAGTAAGCCTGATCCAGCGATCAACAGCGAGATGGATTTTCTGTGATGCACTGTCCGTTTGACACAGATCTTCAAAGCCCGCACAACATCCAGGGACTTTGAAGTAGAAGAGGTGTCAGTAAGCATCGGAACCACAATAGGCTGGTTGATATAAAACGCAGACACCACCTTTGGAAGAACTGCTGACGAGTTCCGAGTTCAGCTCTATCTTCATGAAAAATTAAATAGGGGCTCTTGTGAGACAACGCCCCCAAATCCGAAACACGTCTTGCCGAAGCCAAGGCCAACAGTGTGACGGTCTTCCACGTAAGAAACTTCACATCAATCTCCTGTAAAGGCTCAAACCATTCAGATTGTAGAAACTGCAATACCACGTTGAGATCCCAAGGTGCCGTGGGAGGCACAAAAGGCAGCTGGATGTGCAGAACACCTTTCAAGAACATCTGAACCTCCGGAAGGGAAGCCTACTGTTTCTGGAAGAAAATGGATAAGGACGAAATCTGGACCTTTACAGATCCTAGGCATAGGCCCACATCCACACCAGACTGCAGAAAAAGTAGAAAACGACCCAGCTGAAATTCCACCGCAGAAAAATTTCCTGATTTCACACCAAGAGACGTATTTCCTCCAAATCCGGTGGTAATGTTTAGACGTTACCCCTTTTCTGGCTTGGATCAAGGTAGGAATTACCCAGTCCGGAATCCCTTTCTGGGGTAGAATTAGATGCTCAACTTCCATGCCGTCAAACGTAGCCACAGTAAGTTTTGATAGACGAATGGCCCCTGTTGCAGAACATCCTCTCGAAGAGGTAGAGGCCACATATCCTCCAGAAGCAGTTCCAGTAGATCTGCGTACCAATCCCTTTTTGGCCAATCTGGAGCAATGAGAATTGCTTGAACTCTTTCCCTTTTTATCCTTTTGAGAATTCTTGGGATCAATGGAAGTGGGGGAAAGACATACACCACCTGATAGACCACGCAGTCACCAGAGAGTCCACCGTCTCTTGACCTGGAGTAATACCGCTGGAGCTTTTTGTTGAGACGAGAGGCCATCATGCCAATCTGAGGAGTCCCCCACCGACGAGTTAAGCACCTGAACACCTCCAGGTGAAGGCCCCACTCTCCTGGGTGGAGGTCGTGTCTGCTGAGGAAGTCTGCTTCCCAGTTGTCCATGCCCGGAAATGAAGATTACGGACAGCACCACCGCGTGTCTCTCTTTCCAGAGCATGATCCTTGTCACCTCTAACATTGCTGCTCTGCTCTTCATTCCGCCCTGTCGGTTTATGTACGTCACCGCCATCACATTGTCCGACTGAACCTGGATGGCTCGATTGTGAAGATGAGATACCTGCAGAAGGGCGTTGTATATGGCCCTTAGTTCCAGAACGTTGATTGGAAGAATGGTTACCTGACTTGACCATTTTCCTTAGAAGTGTTCCCCCTGGGTGACCGCTCCCCAACCTCTGAGGCTTGCGTCTGTGGTTAGCAGAATCCAATTTTGAATCCCGAACCTTCAGGCCTCTGTCAAGTGAGAAGTCTGTAGCCACCACAGAAGAGAAATCCTGGCTTTTGGTGAGAGACGTATCCTCTGGTGCATGTGTAGATGTGAACCGGACCATTTGTCCAGCAGATCCAGCAGGAAGAACCTTGCGTAAACCCTTTCGTACTGTAGTGCCTTGTAAGAGGCTACCATCATTCCCAGGAGGAGAATGCACAGATGAACCAATATCCGGGGTGGCTTTTGGACGTCCCTTACCAGTGATTGAATGACCAATGCCTTTTCCAGAGGAAGGTATACCTTCTGTACCTCCGTATCCAGTATCATCCCCAGGAATGGAAGCCTCCGTGTTGGTTCCAGGTAGATTTTGGCAGATTTAGAATCCACCTGTGATCCTGGAGTAGTCGTGTCGAGAGGGAAATGCTGTGTAAAAACCTCTCCCTGGACGGCGCTTTTATCAGCAGATCGTCCAGATACGGTATTATGTTCACTCCCTGCTTTCGGAGAAGAAACATCATCTCTGCCATTACTTAGGTAAACACCCTCGGTGCTGTGTAGAGCCCAAAAGGCAGGGCCTGGAACTGGTAGTGACAGTCCTGTAATGAAAACCTTAGATAAGTCTGATGAGGCAGCCAAATCGGAATATGAAGGTACGCATCCTTGATAGCCAGAGACACCAGGAATTCTCCCTCCTCCATACCTGAGATCACCACTCTTCAGCGACTCCATCTTGAATTTGAACACCCGTAAATACGGGTTCAGTGACTTGAGGTTTAAAATGGGTCTCACCGAACCGTCCGGTTTCGGTTTCACAAACAGGTCGGAATAGAAACCCTTGTTTTGTAGATGAAGAGGAACTGGAACAATGACCTGAGTCTGTACCAGTTTTTGAATTGCTGCTTGTAAGGTCATACCTGCTTCCGGTGAAGCTGGTAAGCCGAATTTGAAGAATCTGTGAGGTGGGATTTCCTGAAACTCCAGTCTGTAGCCCTGGACGATAAGATCTTTTACCCATGGATCCAGGCATGATGTGGTCCATACCTGGCTGAAATATTGTAAACCGGGCTCCCACCTGCCTGTTGACCAGGCAGTGCAGTACACCGTCATGCTGAAGGCTTTGCGGAAGCAGAACCTGAGGTCTGATCCTGTGAGACTGTATTTGCAGGCATTCTGGGCTTACCTCTATTGCCTTTGAAGGCAGTAGAAGAACCCTTTCCCTTACCTTTAAATTTCGCTTTCCGAAAGGACTGCAAAGTAGGTGCAGAATAAGATTTCTAGCGGGGGTGCTGCGGAAGGAAGGTATGTAGACTTACCCACCGTAGCCTTGGATATCCACGTATCCAGCTCATCTCCAAAAAGGGCTTCACCTGTGAAAGGAAGGCTTTCCACGCCTTTCCTGGAATCCGCATCTGCAGTCCACTGGCGTAGCCACAAGCCCCTGCGTGCTGACACTGCCATGGCAGTGGTGCGTGCGTTGAGCAATCCAATCTCCTTTATGGCCTCCACAATAAAGTTAGAAGAATCCTGTATATGCTGTAGGAGTAAAATAATCTCCCCTCTGGATAAGGAATCTAATCCGTCAATTAGATTACAAGACCATTTTGCAATGGCCCTAGTGAATCATGCACAAGCTATAGTGGGTCTTTGGGCCACCCCCGCCTCTGTGTACAGAGACTTGAGAGTGGTCTCAATCTTGGGGTCTGCAGCATCCTTCAACAAAGCTGCCCCAGGAACAGGTAAAACTATCTTACGTGACCGCCTGGAAACCGAAGCGTCCACTATCGGTGGGTTTTCCCATTTTTTCCTGTCATCCTGAGGGAACAGAAAGGGTGTAATTAACCTTTTTGGAATCTGAAACTTCCTGTCAGGATTAACCCAAGGCCCTCATTCTGAGTTGATCGCTTGCTAGCTATTTTTTGCAGAGCAGCGATCAGATAGTTGACGCCTCTAGGGGAGTGTATTTTCGCTTTGCAAGTGTGCAAACGCTTGTGCAGCCAAGCGGGACGAAAAAGTTTTTTGCAGTCTCTAAGTAGCTCTGGACTTACTCAGCCCTTGCGATCACTTCAGCCTGTCCAGTCCCAGAATTGACGTCAGACACCCGCCCTGCAAACGCCTGAAGCCTGGAGCACAGCGTGCATGCAGCGCTGCGCTCCAACCCTGATGCCGCCATTATCGCCGGCGACCCACTAACTGGGATGCCAGTGACCTACTCACCATTCTTCAGTCTTCTGGCTCTGTTAGGGGTGGCAGCGTGCTGCGGGTCTGTGCGCTCGCTGTGGTGGGGCTTGCGAATAGGACCCTCAGGAGCTCAGTGTCCTGTCAGCGGGGAACGGGACCATTAACCCTAGGGAGGTTGGGCCGTTCCCCTTCCCTAAGTCCCACGAAGCAGGCAGTCTTGTGCCAGCCAGAACTGCCTGAAAAATAATAAAATAGAAAATAAATGCAGAAAGCTCTTCAGGAGCTTCCAGAGGAGTGACCGGCTCCTCCGGGCACATTTTCTAAACCGAGTCTGGTAGGAGGGGCATAGAGGGAGGAGCCAGTCACATTATTGATTTCTTAAAGTGCTCATGGCTCCTAGTGGACCCGTCTATACCCCATGGTACTAATGTGGACCCTAGTATCCTCTAGGATGTAATATAAATATATTTAGTCCAATACTGGACAATAATGGGTGGGTACCTCACCTATTGACACATCAATGTGTCAGGATGTACATCAAGACTTAAGGCCTGATTCAGCATGGATTGTAGATGTGTGAAAAATCGCACATCTAAGATAAAGTACACTGACATGCGGGGGGACGCCCAGCACAGGGCAAGTCCGCCCTGCATGCCAGGCCCTGCCCCCCCCCCCCCCCACCACACACTTTTGCATGTTTAGAGTAGTTCCCTGCAAAGGCAGGCGGCTACCTGCCATGTTTCGGGTCGCAGCGGCTGCGTGTTACGTGGGACGCAGGTACGCAATCGTACCTGTGTTCCATGCTGAATTACTTGTTACTCATGTCACCAAATATGGACTTGATTCTAATGTTATAATATTACAAACTTATTATTCTAAGTTTTAACAGATCACCATAACGACGGCGAGTATGAGCAGAGCTGGCCCTAAGCATAGGCAAACTAGGCAAATGCCATGGGCATTTGGACTGCCTAGGGGCACAGGCAGCTTCTACTGATTAAACTGATATGCAGCATGCCTATATTCTGTGTGTGACTACGGCTCTATCTGCATACGAAATGCATTACTAATGTGCGGCATTATGTGTATAAGGTGTACTACAGTACTTTGCGGCATAACGTATAGAAAGGGCACTACTGTGTGGTCTATTGTGAATAAAGAGCAATATGGTGTGGTGTAATGTGAATAAGGGGCACTACTGTGTGATGTAACGTTAATAAGAGACACTATTGCATGATATAATATGAATAAAGTTGCAGTACTGTGTGGTGTAATTTCAACTGGGGGTACTATTATGTGGCCATGCCCCTTCCCAGCAAGAACACGCTTTGTTTTGGGCAGTGCACCGCATGTGCACACTGTTCCTATTTAAAATATAGGGGGTAGGAGCACCAAAATGAGGACTGCTATGGGTGATGGTGCTGGGAAAGGGGTACAGGGTCAGAGGCGGAAATAGCGTCTGTGCAAGGGGGCACCAGGCAAAGTCTTGCCTAGGGCATCATATTGGTTAGGGCCGGCTCAGAGTATGAGACACAACGGGGTTGATTTGTGGTACCAGTTTTGGCGTTTACACACTGCTTCAAAGTCAACTCGCCTCTTTAGTGGTAATTAGATTGACCCCTAATATCCCTTTAA
The DNA here is from genome assembly GCF_028390025.1 of Pseudophryne corroboree. NCBI lineage: Eukaryota > Metazoa > Chordata > Amphibia > Anura > Myobatrachidae > Pseudophryne > Pseudophryne corroboree. The sequence goes on from NC_086446.1 coordinate 182,617,722, forward strand.
AACATAATTACCCGGTTATTTCCGGGTCGTCACCCTTCACACTGGACCAATGTCATCTGGCATTCAGTGGGCACTTGGATATGATGTCATCTCTAAGTGCTACTGCCCCCGGCCAATCAATTTCTTATGGGCGTGATCCGGGTCATCACGACCTGGGTCGCACCTTTCAGACCTAAGCCAGATTGTCTAGCCGGGCTGCAAGTCCCGGGAAAAACCCTGATAGCGAGCAGAGTCATGGACCCAGGACTGTCAACCTGGGTAAATCCTTAGAGACATAAGCTGGACCCAGGTTGATGTGTGGTCACGTGCAAAAACCTGGGTTTTTAGCTTATGGTAGGGATGGCCATCGACCATCGATGATTCCTAATCTTTCGCTGGTTTACGGCCAATGACGAATAGTTTTGCCATCGATGGGAGAGAACCAGATGGTTTCTCTCCATCGATGGCTTGGCCTAAACAAATATTTTTTTTATTTTTTTTTAAAGATGCTGGGACATGGAGCCTATCTCCGCCCCCAGCACCCGTGACGCCCCACCCCCAGTCTGTGTTTGGCCTGCGAGTCATTCACAGACACAACAGGAATCGCAATCGATGAGTGAAACCATCAATGGTCTCCCATAGCCTAGTTAGTGACCATTGATGGCCACTCACAGTTTCACCATCGATGGCAAATACACCGATGGCCATCCCTAACTTATGGGGCCCATTTATCAACAAGTGATAAAACTCATTGCATACAATAAATGGTGCTCCAGCCAATCAGCTCCCAACTGTCATTTTTTCAAACATAACAGGAGCTGAACACATGACAGTTAGGAGCTGACTGGTATCATACGCAGCGAGTTTTATCACTCGTTGATAAATGAGCCCCTATGTCTGAAAGGGGTTTAAGTGTCAATTACAGTACATAGTGTTTCACTGTTCTGTACTAATTGCACTGCAGAGTACTCAGTTTAGTTATGCAGGTGATTTAGAAGCTAGGCTGTGGATTAGAGCACTGGCAGTAACACCACATCTAGGGCCCAGATTTATCAAGCCTTGGAGAGTAATAAATTGCTTGGTGATAAAGAGGTCTATTTACTAAGCCTTAGATGGTCATGAAGTGGACGGAGATAAAGTACCAGCCAATCAACGTCTGTCATGTCACAGGTTGGGTTTGAAAAATGACAGGAGCTGGTACTTTATCTCCAGCTACTCCATCTCCATCCAAGGCTTAGTAAATTGACCATACAATTTATCACTTTCTGAAGCTTTGCAACTAATGACAGACACTTTGAAATCAATGTGCAGCTAGCACAGAAGTGCCACAACATTAACATACTTAACCACTTGCCTGGCATGGTCGCATCAGATGCGACCATGCCTGCAAGTGCTCTATCTGACCTGGTCGCACAGGATGCGACCAGTCAGAGAGTTTTAGCAGCGGCGGGGAAGGGAAACTTCCCTCCGCCGCTGCTCCCTCTGCCTCCCTGCACTCTCCCCTACTGATTGCCGTGCTGTTGATCACTGCTGATCGGTCAGCACGGCAGGACCCCCCCCCCTCCAGCGGCTGCAGACATTGGCAGCCGCTGGGGAGTGCAAATTAACCCTCCCAAGCCACCCCCAGACCCCCCCTGTATACCCGGAGGCTGTCCCGGCTTTCAAAATGAAAGCTGCAATGTTTCCGATGGTCCCGATCGATGTTTGAAAAAATATATTAAAAAAATACATTTTTTTTTAATTAAAATCATTTGGGATAGGGTTAAATTCATGTTCTTCACATAATTCACACATAAACCCCCCCCCCCCCCCCCGACAATTTCAGAGCGGTTTTTGGCGAAATAAATCGTCAGTTAAGCGGTTGAAATAGGATTTTAATACCTACTGGTAAATTATTTTCTCTTAGTCCGTAGAGGATGCTGGGGTCATCATAGAACCATGAGGTATAGATGAGATCCGCAGGAGACATGGGCACTTTAAGACTTTGAAAGGGTGTGAACTGGCTCCTCCCTCTATGCCCCTCCTCCAGACTCCAGTTATAGGAACTGTGCCCAGGGAGACGGACATTTCGAGGAAAGGATTTATTGTTAAACTAAGGTTGAGATTCATACCAGCTCACACCTCAAGCATGCCGCACAACGTGGCATTCAACAGAACACAGGCCAACGGCATGAACACTTGCAGCAACAGGCTGATTATAAACGTAACACAACATGTGTGTAACCACAACTAATAACTGCAGATATAGTACGCACTGGGACGGGCGCCCAGCATCCTCTACGGACTAAGAGAAAAGGATCTACCGGTAGGTATTAAAATCCTATTTTCTCATACGTCCTAGAGGATGCTGGGGTCCTCATAGAACCATGGGGTTCTACCAAAGCTCTAGAACGGGCGGGAGAGTGCGGATGACTCTGCAGCACCGATTGACCAAACTTAAGGTCTTCATCGGTCAAGGTGTCAAACTTGTAGAATTTAGCAAATGTGTTTGACCCCGACCAAGCAGCTGCTTGGCAAAGTTGCAGTGCAGAGACCCCCCGGGCAGCCGCCCAGGATGAGCCCACCTTTCTAGTAGAACGGCAATCCAGACGTGGAATGAGCGTGCTGAATCGTGTTACAGATCCAGCGTGCAATGGTCTGCTTGGAAGCAGGACACCCAACCTTGTTGGAAGCATACAGGACAAACAGAGCCTCTGTTTTCCTAATCTGAGCCGTTCTGGCGACGTAAATCTTCAAACCTCTGACCACATCCAGAGATTTTGACTCAGCGAAGGCGTCAGTAGCCACAGGCACCACAATAGGTTGGTTCATGTGGAAAGAGGAAACCACTTTCGGTAGAAATTGTTGACGTGTCCTCAATTCAGCTCTATCTTCATGGAAGATCAAATAAGGGCTCTTGTGAGACAAGGCTGCTAACTCAGACACCCGCCTTGCAGATGCCAAGGCCAACAGGATGACCACTTTCCAAGTGAGGAATTTCAACTCCACCTTCCGTAAAGGTTCAAACCAATGTGATTGAAGGAACTGCAACACCACATTAAGATCCCACGGTGCCACTGGAGGCACAAATGGAGGTTGGATGTGCAACACGCCTTTCACGAAAGTCTGAACTTGTGGAAGGGAGGCCAATTGTTTCTGAAAGAAAACCAGATAAGGCCAAAATCTGTACCTTAATTGAGCCAAATTTTAGGCCAGCATCCACACCTGCTTGTAGAAAATGGAGAAAACGTCCTAGCCGAAACTCCTCCGTAGGAGCCCCCTTGGATTCACATCAAGAAACATATTTTCTCCAAATACGGTGGTAATGTTTAGATGTTACCCCTTTTCTGGCCTGAATAAGTGTGGGAATGACTTCACTGGGAATACCCTTACGGGCTAGGATTTTGCGCTCAGCCGCCAAACGTAGCCGCGGTAAGTCCTGATACACGCACGGCCCCTGTTGTAACAGGTCCTTGCGCAGAGGAAGAGGACAGGGATCTCCTATGAGTAATTCCTGTAGATCTGGATACCAAGCCCTCCTTGGCCAGTCTGGGACAATTAGGATCGCCCGGATCTTTGTTCTTCTTATGATCTTTAGAACCTTTGGAATGAGAGGAAGTGGAGGGAATACATACACCGACTGAAACACCCACGGTGTCACCAGCGCATCCACTGCAATTGCTTGAGGGTCCCTTGACCTGGAACAATGGCCCTCATTCCGAGTTGTTCGCTCGGTAATTTTCTTCGCATCGCAGCGATTTTCCGCTAATGTTCGCACTGCGACTGCGCCAAGTAAATTTGCTAAGAAGTTTGGTATTTTACTCACGGCATTATGAGGTTTTTTCTTTGTTCTGGTGATCGTAGTGTGATTGACAGGAAGTGGGTGTTTCTGGGCGGAAACTGGCCGTTTTTGGGTGTGTGTGAAAAAACGCTGTCGTTTCTGGGAAAAACGCGGGAGTGGCTGGAGAAACGGGGGAGTGTCTGGGCGAACGCTGGGTGTGTTTGTGACGTCAAACCAGGAACGAAACTGACTGAACTGATCGCAGTGGCAGAGTAAGTATCGAGCTACTCAGAAACTGCAAAGAAATTTCTATTCGCAATTTAGAGAATCTTTCGTTCGCAATTTTGCTAAGCTAAGATTCACTCCCAGTAGGCGGCGGCTTAGCGTGTGCAATGCTGCTAAAAGCAACTTGCGAGCGAACAACTCGGAATGAGGGCCAATATCTCTGAAGCTTCTTGTTGAGACGGGATGCCATCATGTCTACTTGAGGAACTCCCCAATGACTTGTCATCTCTGCGAAGACTTCTTGGTGGAGGCCCCACTCTCCTGGATGGAGATCGTGTCTGCTGAGGAAGTCTGCTTCCCAGTTGTCCACTCCTGGAAGGAAGATTGCTGACAGAGCGCTTGTATGCTTTTCCGCCCAGCGGAAAATCCTTGTGGCTTCTGCCATTGCCGCTCTGCTTTTCGTTCCGCCCTGACGGTTTATGTACGCTACTGCTGTTACATTGTCCGACTGAATCAGTACAGGCAGATCTCGAAGAAGATGTTGCGCTTGCAGAAGGCCGTTGTAAATGGCCCTTCACTCCAGAACATTTATGTGGAGACAAGTTTCCTGACTTGACCATCTTCCTTGGAAGTTTTCTCCCATTGTGACTGCCCCCCAGCCTCGGAGGCTTGCATCCGTGGTCACCAGGATCCAGTTCTGTATCCCGAACCTGCGCCCCTCTAGGAGGGGAGAGCTGTGCAGCCACCACAGGAGTGATACCCTGGTCTTGGAAGACAGGATTATCCTCCGGTGCATGTGTAGGTGTGACCCGGACCACTTGTCCAACAGGTCCCACTGGAACACTCTGGCATGGAATCTGCCAAACTGAATGGCCTCATAGGCCACGACCATCTTTCCCAGCAACCGAATGCATTGATGGATTGACACTCTTGCTGGTTTCAGAATTTATTTGACCAGACTCTGAAGTTCCAGAGCCTTGTCCACTGGAAGAAAGACTCTCTGTAGTTCTGTGTCCAATATCATTCCCAAAAACGACAACCGCATAGTCGGAATCAACTGTGATTTTGGCAAATTTACGAGCCAACCATGTTGCTGAAGAACTGTCAGGGAGAGTGCAATGTTTTGCACCCACTGGTCCCTGGATCTTGCCTTTATCAGGAGATCGTCCAAATATGGGATAATCGTGACTCCATGCTTGCGAAGGAGAACCATTATCTCCACCATCACTTTGGTGAAAATCCTCGGAGCCGTGGACAGACCAAACGACAATGTTTGAAATTGGTAATGACAATCCTGAGTTGCAAATCTCAGGTAAGCCTGATGCGGAGGATAAATGGGAACATGTAAGTAGGCATCTTTTATATCCACCGACACCATAAAATCTCCTTCCTCCAGACTGGAGATCACTGCTCGGAGAGACTCCATCTTGAATTTGAATTTCATTAGGTAGAAATTTAGGGATTTCAGGTTTAGGATTGGTCTGACTGAGCCATCCGGCTTCGGACCACAAACAGGCTTGAATAAAAGCCTTCTCCCTGTTGTGACTGGGGAACCCTGACGATAACTTGATTTTGACACAACTTTTGTATTGCGTCGCAAACTACCTCCCTGTCCGGAAGCGAAGCTGAAAGAAAAGGGTATTGGGAACCGCACAAGTACAATATTTGAACAGATAATGACCTCTGAAAAACTGAATTATTCCTGAATTGCTTCTCAATACAGCAAACATATGTAATTGGAAAAATTATAGTCCCTGTACATATTCTTGTTGCTTTCAGTGGTGCTCCCTTGAGTCAAAATGGTTAACAGAAAAATAACCAAACAGAGAGGTGTTTGGAAAGTAGACTCTTTTTTGGGAGCACTCTAATTCAGAGGTTTAAGGTTATAACATCACTGGTAAAATCGATTTTATTAGATAGTATTTTTAAGTTGAATTTAAGGAGTACAAATATAAGAGTGAATTAGCCTCGCGAACATATGAACGTAAAATATTGATCATAAGTGATCACAATATCATAATTGTCTGAGATGCAGATCCAAAAAAATACTAGCCTTTTCTGTTAGTCCTCCTATACCGGACACGATGGGTCTTCCGGGTGGATTGTGGATATCTTTATGTATTTTTGGCAGCATGTAAAATGTGGGAATTCTGGGGTTCTGTGTAAGTAAGTACTCATATTCCTGTTTGGTAATGGTACCTTGTGCTTGATTGATGATATTATCGTAAACTGTTTTGTAATTCTGAAGTGGATTGAGTAATATGCGTTTATAACAGTTGGTGGTATCGAGTTATCGCCGTGCTTCCTTGACATAGTCCGTTTTCGGCCAGATGACAATGTTGCCCCCTTTGCCCGAGGGCTTAATAACAACATCTTGCCACATCTGTATTTCTCTTATGGCTGTTCTTTCTTGTCGAGTGAGATTGGAGTGCCCCAGAAATTTGTTTTTATTTGTATGAATATGGTCAAATTCTTTAGCCACCAATTTCATGAAGACCTGTACTTCTGGACAAATTTGCTCTTGGGGAAAATATGTGGATTTCTTTTTACAAATTGGTCTGGTGATGGATTCGTCCTCGATATGAGAGCCTTGTTCTTGTTGTAGTTCTTGTAGTGCAGTGAGGGCTTCTTGTTCTAACTGAGATAAATCCGGTAATAGTGTAACACCCTGGTACTGCAATAAATTGACTCCCGAATAGATTGTCACCTAGACCAATGCCACAAGGTATACCCTTTTACATGACCAATGATTTAATTCTCTGCGACCCAAATGATCCATAATGGATATATGCAGAACAAATGATGGTCACACTCTACATGAGGAATAATATGTAATGTTGTTTTACTTTTGGTACCACAGTTATTAATTTCCGGCAATTAGTAAATTGTGATATTGTGATCACTTATGATCAATATTTTACGTTCATATGTTCGCGAGGCTAATTCACTCTTATATTTGTACTCCTTAAATTCAACTTAAAAATACTATCTAATAAAATCGATTTTACCAGTGATGTTATAACCTTAAACCTCTGAATTAGAGTGCTCCCAAAAAAGAGTCTACTTTCCAAACACCTCTCTGTTTGGTTATTTTTCCGGAAGCGAAGCTGGTAAGGCCGATTTGAAAAATCGGCGAGGGGGAACGTCTTGAAACTCCAGCTTGTACCCTTGGGATACTATTTGTAAAACCCATGGGTCTAGGTCCGAACTAACCCAAAATTGACTGAAGAGTTTGAGACGTGCCCCCACCGGTGCGGCCTCCCGCATAGGAGCCCCAACGTCATGCGGTGGAATTGGCAGAAGCCTGGGAGGACTTCTGCTCCTGGGAGCCTGACAAGGCTAGTGATCGTTTACCTCTTCCCCTTCCTCTAGTAGCAAGGAAGAACCTCGGCCCTTTCTGTATTTATTGGGCCGAAAGGACTGCATCTGATAGTGATGCGTTTTCTTTTGTTGTGGAGGAACATAAGGTAAAAAGGATGACTTACCCGCGGTAGCAGTAGACACCAAATCATCAAGGCCGTCACCAAATAAGGTCTTACCTTTATATGGTAGAGATTCCATACTTTTCTTGGAATCAGCATCAGCATTCCATTGGTGTATCCACAACGCTCGTCCAGCTGAGACTGCCATGGCATTTGCCTTAGATCCCAAAAGACCAATATCTCTCGCAGCTTCCTTAAGGTATGCTGCAGCGTCCTTGATATAACCCAGTGTCAAGAGGACGCTATTCAAATCTAGGGTATCTATTTCGGAAGACAAGTTGTCTGCCCACTTTTCGATAGCACTACTTACCCACGCAGACGCAATGACCGGTCTGAGTAGCGTACCTGTGGTCGCATAAATGGACTTTAACGTAGTTTCCTGTTTATGATCCGCAGGATCCTTAGGGGCCGCCGTGTCAGGTGACGGGAGAGCCACCTTTTTAGACAAATGTGACAGGGCCTTGTCCATGGTGGGGGGTGACTCCCACTTTTCCCTATCCGCCGAGGGAAACGGATAAGCTACCGTAATTCTTTTGGGAATCTGAAACTTTTTGTCAGGAGCTTCCCAGAGTTTTTCAAATAGCGTGTTCAGTTCATGAGAGAGAGGAAACATTACCTCAGGTTTCCTTTCCTTATACATACAGACCCTTTTATCAGGGACAGCCGGGTCCTCAGTGATATGTAGTACCTCTTTATCCGCCACAATCATGTACGGAATGCTTTTTGACAATTTTGGATCTAATCTGGAATCGCTATAGTCGACACTGGAATCAGAATCCGTGTCGGTATCAGTGTCTGCCAAATGGGCCAGCGTACGTTTCTGTAACCCTGAGGGGACCTGACTTTGCAATACATATCTTTTACAGATTTCTTCCATGCCCGGGTCTGAGACTCAGACTTATCTAGCCTCTTACTAATAAGAGCCACATTAGCATTCAAGGCGTTCAACACATTTATCCAAGGGTCACCCCCGTAGCCGTTTGTGTCCCTAATACAGCCTCCTCCTGGGAAGAGCCTTCAGCCTCAGACATGTCGACACACGTGCACCAAACACCCCCAGACACACCGGGCATATAGGGGACAGACCCACAGTAAAGCCTGTCAGAGAGACACAGAGGGGATTTGCCAGCTCACACCCCAGCGCCCAAACCAGCGGTTCTGAAGCGACCAATAAACGCCCCAGACCTATAGCGCTTTTTATATAAAGTATATTGCACCAAATTTAGCCAGAACGCCCCCCCCCCCCCCATTTTGCACCCTGATACTTGTCAGTGTGAAGGCAGGACCAGCGTCTCTGCATCCTGATGGAGAGAAAATGGCGCCGATTGAGCTGTGAGGACGAAGCTCCGTCCCCTTAATGGCGCGCTTTCGTCCCGCTTCTTGTATGATTATACTGGCGGGGGTTTTGGGACAGTGCCTCGGCACTAATGTCCCCTTTTGCCAGATGTCCACAGAGGACTTATTAGCTACCCAGGGCGCCCCCCCCCCCCAGCGCTCTGCACCCTGCAGTGCTGCATGTATGTGGGAGCTTGGGGCGCAGCAGTACCTCAGATAAATGCCGTCACTGAAGTCTTCTTTTCTTCCTCTACTCACCTGTCTTCTGGCTCTGAAAGGGGGCGACGGCAGGCTGCGGGAGTGAGCATCTAGGCGTACCCAGCGATCAGCACCCTCAGGAGCTAATGGTGTCCTGTAGCCAGAAGCAGAGCCCTTGAACTCACTGGAAGTGGGTCATACTCCTCTCCCCTAAGTCCCATGAAGCAGGGAGACTGTTGCCAGCAGCCTCCCTGAACATAAAAAACCTAACAAAAAGTATTTTTTCAGAGAAACTCAGTAGAGCTCCCTGCAGTGCGTCCAGTCTCACTGGGCACAATTCTAAAACTGGAGTCTGGAGGAGGGGCATAGAGGGAGGAGCCAGTTCACACCCTTTCAGTCTTAAAGTGCCCATGTCTCATGCGGATCCCGTCTATACCCCATGGTTCTATGATGACCCCAGCATCCTCTAGGACGTATGAGAAAGAACGTTCTAACATGGGCCCTCATTCCGAGTTGTTCGCTCGCAAGCTGCTTTTAGCAGCATTGCACACGCTAAGCCGCCGCCCTCTGGGAGTGAATCTTAGCTTAGCAGAATTGCGAACGAAAGATTAGCAGAATTGCGAATAGAAATTTCTTAGCAGTTTCTGAGTAGCTCCAGACTTACTCAGCCATTGCGATCAGTTCAGTCAGTTTCGTTCCTGGTTTGACGTCACAAACACACCCAGCGTTCGCCCAGACACTCCCCCGTTTCTACAGACACTCCCGCGTTTTTCCCAGAAACGCCAGCGTTTTTTCACACACACCCATAAAACGGCCAGTTTCCGCCCAGAAACACCCACTTCCTGTCAATCACAGTACGATCACCAGAACGATGAAAAATAAGAATTTACTTACCGATAATTCTATTTCTCGTAGTCCGTAGTGGATGCTGGGAACTCCGTAAGGACCATGGGGAATAGCGGCTCCGCAGGAGACTGGGCACAAAAGTAAAAGCTTTAGGACTACCTGGTGTGCACTGGCTCCTCCCCCTATGACCCTCCTCCAAGCCTCAGTTAGGATACTGTGCCCGGACGAGCGTACACAATAAGGAAGGATTTTGAATCCCGGGTAAGACTCATACCAGCCACACCAATCACACCGTACAACCTGTGATCTGAACCCAGTTAACAGCATGATAACAGAGGAGCCTCTGAAAAGATGGCTCACAACAATAATAACCCGATTTTTGTAACAATAACTATGTACAAGTATTGCAGACAATCCGCACTTGGGATGGGCGCCCAGCATCCACTACAGACTACGAGAAATAGAATTATCGGTAAGTAAATTCTTATTTTCTCTGACGTCCTAGTGGATGCTGGGAACTCCGTAAGGACCATGGGGATTATACCAAAGCTCCCAAACGGGCGGGAGAGTGCGGATGACTCTGCAGCACCGAATGAGAGAACTCCAGGTCCTCCTCAGCCAGGGTATCAAATTTGTAGAATTTAGCAAACGTGTTTGCCCCTGACCAAGTAGCTGCTCGGCAAAGTTGTAAAGCCGAGACCCCTCGGGCAGCCGCCCAAGATGAGCCCACCTTCCTTGTGGAATGGGCTTTTACAGATTTTGGCTGTGGCAGGCCTGCCACAGAATGTGCAAGCTGAATTGTACTACAAATCCAACGAGCAATAGTCTGCTTAGAAGCAGGAGCACCCAGCTTGTTGGGTGCATACAGGATAAACAGCGAGTCAGATTTTCTGACTCCAGCCGTCCTGGAAACATATTTTCAGGGCCCTGACTACGTCCAGCAACTTGGAATCCTCCAAGTCCCTAGTAGCCGCAGGCACCACAATAGGCTGGTTTAAGTGAAACGCTGAAACCACCTTAGGGAGAAATTGAGGACGAGTCCTCAATTCTGCCCTGTCCGTATGAAAAATTAGGTAAGGGCTTTTATAGGATAAAGCCGCCAATTCTGAGACACGCCTGGCTGAAGCCAGGGCTAACAGCATTACCACTTTCCATGTGAGATATTTTAAGTCCACAGTGGTGAGTGGTTCAAACCAATGTGATTTTAGGAATCCCAAAACTACATTAAGATCCCAAGGTGCCACTGGAGGCACAAAAGGAGGCTGTATATGCAGTACCCCCTTGACAAACGTCTGAACTTCAGGAACTGAAGCTAGTTCTTTTTGGAAGAATATTGACAGGGCCGAAATTTGAACCTTAATGGACCCTAATTTTAGGCCCATAGACAGTGCTGTTTGCAGGAAATGCAGGAAACGACCCAGTTGAAATTCCTCTGTAGGGGCCTTCCTGGCCTCACACCACGCAGCATATTTACGCCAAATACGGTGATAATGTTGCACAGTTACATCCTTCCTGGCTTTGATCAGGGTAGGGATGACTTCATCCGGAATGCCTTTTTCCTTCAGGATCCGGCGTTCAACCGCCATGCCGTCAAACGCAGCCGCGGTAAGTCTTGGAACAGACATGGTCCCTGCTGGAGCAGGTCCTTTCTTAGAGGTAGAGGCCACGGGTCTTCCGTGAGCATCTCTTGAAGTTCCGGGTACCAAGTCCTTCTTGGCCAATCCGGAGCCACGAGTATAGTCCTTACTCCTCTTCTTCTTATGATTCTCAGTACCTTGGGTATGAGAGGCAGAGGAGGGAACACATACACTGACTGGTACACCCACGGTGTTACCAGAGCGTCCACAGCTATTGCCTGAGGGTCCCTTGACCTGGCGCAATATCTGTCCAGTTTTTTGTTGAGGCGGGACGCCATCATGTCCACCTTTGGTTTTTCCCAACGGTTCACAATCATGTGGAAGACCTCTGGGTGAAGTCCCCACTCCCCCGGGTGGAGGTCGTGTCTTCTAAGGAAGTCTGCTTCCCAGTTGTCCACTCCCGGAATGAACACTGCTGACAGTGCTATCACATGATTTTCCGCCCAGCGAAGAATCCTTGCAACTTCTGTCATTGCCCTCCTGCTTCTTGTGCCGCCCTGTCTGTTTACGTGGGCGACTGCCGTGATGTTGTCCGACTGGATCAACACCGGCTGACCCTGAAGCAGAGGCCTTGCCTGACTTAGGGCATTGTAAATGGCCCTTAGTTCCAGGATATTTATGTGAAGTGACGTTTCCGTGCTTGACCACAAGCCCTGGAAATTTCTTCCCTGTGTGACTGCTCCCCAGCCTCTCAGGCTGGCATCCGTGGTCACCAGGACCAAGTCCTGAATGCCGAATCTGCGGCCCTCTAGAAGATGAGCACTCTGTAACCACCACAGGAGAGACACCCTTGTCCTTGGAGACAGGGTTATCCGCTGATGCATTTGAAGATGCGATCCGGACCATTTGTCCAGCAGATCCCACTGAAAAGTTCTTGCGTGGAATCTGCCGAATGGAATCGCTTCGTAAGAAGCCACCATTTTTCCCAGGACCTTTGTGCATTGATGCACTGACACTTGGCCTGGTTTTAGGAGGTTCCTGACTAGGTCGGATAACTCCCTGGCTTTCTCCTCCGGGAGAAACACCTTTTTCTGTACTGTGTCCAGAATCATCCCTAGGAACAGCAGACGTGTCGTCGGAATCAGCTGCGATTTTGGAATATTTAGAATCCATCCGTGCTGTCGTAGTACTACTTGAGATAGTGCTACTCCGACCTCTAACTGTTCTCTGGACCTTGCCCTTATCAGGAGATCGTCCAAGTAAGGGATAATTAAGACGCCTTTTCTTCGAAGAAGAATCATAATTTCGGCCATTACCTTGGTAAAGACCCGGGGTGCCGTGGACAATCCAAACGGCAGCGTCTGAAACTGATAGTGACAGTTCTGTACCACAAACCTGAGGTACCCTTGGTGAGAAGGGCAAATTGGGACATGGAGGTAAGCATCCTTGATGTCCAGAGACACCATATAGTCCCCTTCTTCCAGGTTCGCTATCACTGCTCTGAGTGATTCCATCTTGAATTTGAACCTTTGTATGTAAGTGTTCAAGGATTTCAGATTTAAAATAGGTCTCACCGAGCCGTCCGGCTTCGGTACCACAAACAGCGTGGAATAATACCTCTTTCCCTGTTGTAGGAGGGGTACCTTGATTATCACTTGCTGGGAATACAGCTAGTGAATGGCTTCCAATACCGCCTCCCTGTCGGGGGGAGACGTTGGTAAAGCAGACTTCAGGAACCGGCGAGGGGGAGACGTCTCGAATTCCAATTTGTACCCCTGAGACACTACCTGCAGGATCCAGGGGTCCACTTGCGAGTGAGCCCACTGCGCGCTGAAATTCTTGAGACGGGCCCCCACCGTGCCTGAGTCCGCTTGTAAGGCCCCAGCGTCATGCTGAGGACTTGGCAGAAGCGGGGGAGGGCTTCTGTTCCTGGGAAGAGGCTGCCTGCAGCAGTCTTTTTCCCCTTCCTCTGCCCCGGGGCAGATATGAGTGGCCTTTTGCCCGCTTGCCCTTATGGGGACGAAAGGACTGAGCCTGAAAAGACGGTGTCTTTTTCTGCTGAGAGGTGACCTGGGGTAAAAAGGTGGATTTCCCAGCCGTTGCCGTGGCCACCAGGTCCGATAGACCGACCCCAAATAACTCCTCCCCTTTATACGGCAATACTTCCATATGCCGTTTGGAATCCGCATCACCTGACCACTGTCGCGTCCATAACCCTCTTCTGGCAGAAATGGACAGCGCACTTACTCTTGATGCCAGAGTGCAAATATCCCTCTGTGCATCTCGCATATATAGAAATGCATCCTTTAAATGCTCTATAGTTAACAATATATTGTCCCTGTCCAGGGTATCAATATTTTCAGTCAGGGAATCCGACCAAGCCACCCCAGCACTGCACATCCAGGCTGAGGCGATTGCTGGTCGCAGTATAATACCAGTATGTGTGTATATACTTTTTAGGATATTTTCCAGCTTCCTATCAGCTGGTTCCTTGAGGGCGGCCGTATCAGGAGACGGTAACGCCACTTGTTTTGATAAGCGTGTGAGCGCCTTATCTACCCTAGGGGGTGTTTCCCAACGCGCCCTAACCTCTGGCGGGAAAGGGTATAATGCCAATAATTTTTTAGAAATTAGCAGTTTTTTATCGGGGGAAACCCACGCTTCATCACACACCTCATTTAATTCATCTGATTCAGGAAAAACTACGGGTAGTTTTTTCACACCCCACATAATACCCTTTTTTGTGGTACTTGTAGTATCAGAAATGTTCAAAACCTCCTTCATTGCCGTGATCATGTAACGTGTGGCCCTACTGGAAAATACGTTTGTTTCCTCACCGTCGACACTGGAGTCAGTGTCAGTGTCTGTGTCGACCACCTGAGGTAACGGGCGCTTTAGAGCCCCTGACGGTGTCTGAGACGCCTGTACAGGTATTAACTGATTTGCCGGCTGTCTCATGTCGTCAACAGTCTTTTGTAAAGTGCTGACACTATCACGTAATTCCTTCCATAAGACCATCCAGTCAGGTGTCGACTCCCTAGGGGGTGACATCACTAATACAGGCAATTGCTCCGCCTCCATACCATTTTCCTCCTCATACATGTCGACACAACGTACCGACACACAGCACACACACAGGGAATGCTCTGATAGAGGACAGGACCCCACTAGCCCTTTGGGGAGACAGAGGGAGAGTTTGCCAGCACACACCAGAGCGCTATATATATACAGGGCAGAGGCGGAACTACCGGCAGTGCACTGCACTGGGGCCCGCCTCTGTCCAGGGGCCCAAGCATGTAATGAGTCAAACTGACTCATTACATGCCGCTGTGCGCTGCGGGCAACCGCTGCCCGCAGCGCACAGCCGCCCGGCGAAGAGAGGAGAGGAGCAGCGGTACTACAGACGGGGGAAGGAGGAGGAGGGAGGCTGAGAAGGGAGCCGCAGCAGCGCTTTGTTACTGGTGGAGGCGCTGCTGCTGCTGCCCCTCTGCTTCCCTATAGGCTGTCTTCCGAGAACAGCCTATAGGGAAGCAGAGGGGCAGCAGCAGCAGCGCCTCCACCAGTAACACAGCGCTGCTGCGGCTCCCTTCTCAGCCTCCCTCCTCCTCCTTCTCTCCAGCCCGGGAATCGTCTCTGACGCTGCACCGAGGAGCCTGAGCCAGCGGAGAGGGTAAGTATAATTCTTCTTTCTTTCTTTCTTTCTTTCTTTCCTTCTTTCTTTCCTTCTTTCTTGTGCCTGCCTGCCGCAATGTGTAAAAATGGGGGACTACCTGCCGCACTGTGTAAAAATGGGGGACTACCTGCTGCACTGTGTAAAAATGGGGGACTACATGCCGCAATGTGTAAAAAGGGGGGACTGCCTGCAGCAATGTGTAAAAATAGGAATTTACTTACCGATAATTCTATTTCTCATAGTCCGTAGTGGATGCTGGGACTCCGTCAGGACCCTGGGGAATAGCGGGCTCCGCAGGAGACAGGGCACATCTAAAAAAAGCTTTTAGGTCACATGGTGCGTACTGGCTCCTCCCCCTATGACCCTCCTCCAAGCCTCAGTTAGGTACTGTGCCCGGACGAGCGTACACAATAAGGAAGGATCTTGAATCCCGGGTAAGACTCATACCAGCCACACCAATCACACCGTACAACTTGTGATCTGAACCCAGTTAACAGTATGATAACACAAACGAAGTAGCCTCTGAACAGATGGCTCACAACAACAGTAATAACCCGATTTTTGTAACAATAACTATGTACAAGCATTGCAGACAATCCGCACTTGGGATGGGCGCCCAGCATCCACTACGGACTATGAGAAATAGAATTATCGGTAAGTAAATTCTTATTTTCTCTAACGTCCTAGTGGATGCTGGGACTCCGTCAGGACCATGGGGATTATACCAAAGCTCCCAAACGGGCGGGAGAGTGCGGATGACTCTGCAGCACCGAATGAGAGAACTCCAGGTCCTCTTTAGCCAGAGTATCAAATTTGTAAAATTTTACAAACGTGTTCTCCCCTGACCACGTAGCTGCTCGGCAAAGTTGTAATGCCGAGACTCCTCGGGCAGCCGCCCAGGATGAGCCCACTTTCCTTGTGGAATGGGCCTTTACAGATTTAGGCTGTGGCAGGCCTGCCACAGAATGTGCAAGTTGGATTGTACTACATATCCAACGTGCAATCGTCTGTTTAGACGCAGGAGCACCCAACTTGTTGGGTGCATACAATGTAAACAACGAGTCAGATTTTCTGACTCCAGCTGTCCTTGAAATATATATTTTTAATGCTCTGACAACGTCCAGTAACTTGGAGTCCTCCAAGTCGCTAGTAGCCGCAGGCACCACAATAGGCTGGTTCAAGTGAAATGCCGAAACCACCTTAGGGAGAAATTGAGGACGTGTCCTCAATTCTGCCCTGTCCGAATGGAATATCAGATATGGGCTTTTGTATGACAAAGCTGCCAACTCCGAAACTCTCCTGGCTGAAGCCAGGGCCAACAGCATGGTTACCTTCCATGTAAGGTATTTTAAATCTACCGATTTTAAAGGCTCAAACCAATGAGATTTGAGAAAATTTAGAACCACGTTCAAATCCCACGGTGCCACTGGAGGCACTATTGGGGGTTGTATATGTAGTACACCTTTGACAAAAGTTTGTACTTCAGGCACTGACGCCAATTCCTTCTGGAAGAAAATTGATAAGGCCGAAATTTGAACTTTAATGGACCCCAATTTGAGGCCCATAGACAATCCTGCTTGCAGGAAATGTAAGAATCGACCCAATTGAAATTCTTCCGTTGGAGCCTTCTTGGCCTCACACCACGCAACATATTTTCTCCAAATGCGGTGATAATGTTGTGCGGTCACTTCTTTCCTGGCTTTAATTAAAGTAGGAATAACTTCCTCAGGAATTCCCTTCTCTTTTAGAATCCGGCGTTCAACCGCCATGCCGTCAAACGCAGCCGCGGTAAGTCTTGGAACATACAAGGTCCCTGCTGAAGCAGATCCCTTCTTAGAGGTAGAGGCCACGGATCCTCCGTGAGCATCTCTTGAAGTTCCGGATACCAAGTTCTTCTTGGCCAGTCCGGAGCTACCAGTATTGTTCTTACTCCTCTTTTCCGTATAATTCTCAGTACCTTTGGTATGAGAAGCAGAGGAGGGAACACATACACTGACTGGTACACCCACGGTGTTACCAGAGCGTCCACAGCTATTGCCTGAGGGTCTCTTGACCTGGCGCAATACCTGTCCAATTTTTTGTTGAGGCGAGACGCCATCATGTCCACCTTTGGTTTTTCCCAACGGTTCACAATCATGTGGAAAACTTCTGGATGAAGTCCCCACTCTCCCGGGTGAAGGTCGTGTCTGCTGAGGAAATCTGCTTCCCAGTTGTCCACTCCCGGGATGAACACTGCTGACAGTGCTACGACATGATTCTCCGCCCAGCGCAGAATCCTTGCAGCTTCTGCCATTGCACTCCTGCTTCTTGTGCCGCCTTGTCGGTTTACGTGGGCGACTGCCGTGATGTTGTCGGACTGGATCAACACCGGCTGACCCTGAAGCAGCGATTTTGCCAGGCTTAGAGCATTGTAGATCGCTCTTAGCTCCAGTATATTTATGTGAAGAGACGTCTCCAGGTTTGACCACACGCCCTGGAAGTTTCTTCCCTTTGTGACTGCTCCCCAACCTCGTAGGCTGGCATCCGTAGTCACCAGGACCCAGTCCTGTATGCCGAATCTGCGGCCCACTAACAGATGGGCAGTCTGCAACCACCACAGGAGAGACAACCTTGTTCTCGGTGACAGTGTTATCCGCTGATGCATGTGCAGATGCGATCCGGACCATTTGTCCAGCAGATCCCACTGAAATGTTCGTGCATGGAATCTGCCGAATGGAATCGCTTCGTACGAAGCCACCATCTTTCCCAGGACTCTTGTGCATTGATGTACTGACACAGTTCCTGGTTTTAGGAGGTTCTTGACAAGTTCGGATAACTCCCTTGCTTTCTCTTCCGGGAGAAATACCTTTTTCTGAACCGTGTCCAGAATCATGCCCAGGAACAGCAGATGTGTTGTCGGGGTCAATTGAGATTTTGGAAGATTTAGAATCCACCCGTGTTGCTGAAGCACTACTTGTGTTAGCGCTACACCGACTTCCAGCTGTTCTCTGGACTTTGCCCTTATCAGGAGATCGTCCAAGTAAGGGATAATTAATACGCCTTTTCTTCGTAGAAGAACCATCATTTCGGTCATTACCTTGGTAAAGACCCGAGGGGCCGTGGACAACCCAAACGGCAGCGTTTGAAACTGATAATGATAGTCTTGTATCACGAACCTGAGATACCCTTGGTGTGAGGGGTAAATCGGGACATGTAGATAAGCATCTTTTATGTCCAAGGACACCATGAAGTCTCCTTCTTCCAGATTCGCTATCACTGCTCTGAGTGACTCCATCTTGAACTTGAATTTCTTTATGTACAGGTTCAAGGATTTCAGATTTAGAATAGGCCTTACCGAACCGTCCGGTTTCGGTACCACAAATAGTGTGGAATAATACCCCTTTCCCTGTTGTAGGAGGGGTACCTTGACTATCACCTGCTGAGAATACAGCTTGTGAATGGCTTCCAAAACCGACGTCCTTTCTGAGGGAGACGTTGGTAAAGCAGACTTTAGGAACCGGCGAGGGGGAGACCTTTCGAACTCCAGCATGTAACCCTGAGATACTATCTGCAGGACCCACGGGTCCACTTGTGAGTGAACCCATTGATTGCTGAAAATCTTGAGTCGACCCCCCACCGTTCCTGAGTCCGCTTGTAAAGCCCCAGCGTCATGCTGATGGCTTTGTAGAAGCCGGGGCGGGCTTCTGTTCCTGGGCAGGGGCTGCTTGCTGCCCTTTCTTACCCTTTCCTCTGCCTCGCGGCAGATAAGACTGTCCTTTTGGTCGCTTTTTATAGGAGCGAAAGGACTGCGGCTGAAAAGACGGTGTCTTTTTCTGTTGGGAGGGGGTCTGAGGTAAAAAAGTGGATTTGCCGGCAGTTGCCGTGGCCACCAGGTCCGAAAGACCGACCCCAAACAATTCCTCTCCTTTATATGGCAATACTTCCATATGCCTCTTGGAATCCGCATCACCTGACCACTGTCGCGTCCATAAACTTCTTCTGGCAGATATGGACATCGCGCTTACTCTTGATGCTAGAGTACAAACATCCCTCTGAGCATCTCGCATATAAAGGAAAGCATCCTTTAATTGCTCTAGAGTCAATAAAATACTGTCCCTATCCAGGGTATCAATATTTTCAGTCAGAGAATCCAACCACACTACCCCAGCACTGCACATCCAGGCTGAGGCTATTGCCGGTCGCAGTATAACACCAGTATGTGTGTATATACTCTTCAGTGTAGTTTCCAGCCTCCTATCTGCTGGATCCTTGAGGCCGGCCGTATCAGGAGACGGCAACGCCACTTGCTTTGATAAACGTGTGAGCGCCTTATCCACCCTAGGGGGTGTTTCCCAGCGCGCCCTAACCTCTGGTGGGAAAGGGTATAATGCCAATAACTTCTTGGAAATTAGCAGTTTTCTATCGGGGTTAACCCACGCTTCATCACACACGTCATTCAATTCCTCTGATTCTGGAAAAAATACAGGTAGTTTTTTCACCCCCCACATAATACCCCTTTTTGAGGTACCAGCAGTATCAGAGATCTGCAAAGCCTCCTTCATTGCCGTGATCATATAACGTGTGGCCCTATTGGAAAATACGTTTGTTTCTTCACCGTCGACACTAGATTCATCTGTGTCGGTACCTGTGTCGACTGACTGAGGTAAAGGACGTTTTACAGCCCCTGACGGTGTCTGAGACGCCTGAACCGGTACTAACTGGTTAGCCGGGCGTCTTATTTCGTCAACTGACTTTTGTAATGTGCTGACATTATCACGTAATTCCATAACTAAAGCCATCCATTCCGGTGTCGACTCCCTAGGGGGTGACATTACCATCATCGGCAATTGCTCTGCCTCCACACCAACATCGTCCTCATACATGTCGACACACACGTACCGACACACAGCAGCCACACAGGGAATGCTCTAATCGAAGACAGGACCCCCTAGCCCTTTGGGGAGACAGAGGGAGAGTTTGCCAGCACACACCAAAAGCGCTATAAATGTATATAAACAACCCTAGAAGGTGTTGTTTACTATATATGCGCTCTTAATATATAAATATCGCCAATTTATGCCCCCCTTCACTTTGTTACCCTGTTTCTGTAGTGCAGTGCAGGGGAGAGACCTGGGAGCCTTCCTCACCAGCGGAGCTGAGCAGGAAAATGGCGCTGAGTGCTGAGGAGAATAAGCTCCGCCCCTTTTTCGGCGGGCTTTTCCCCGGTTTTTAAGAAACTGGCCTGGGTTAAAATACATACATATGTGATGTATTTATTTTGCCACTAAAGGTAATTATATTGCTGCCCAGGGCGCCCCCAGCAGCGCCCTGCACCCTCCGTGACTGAGTCAGTGAGCCGTGTGACAACAATGGCGCACAGCTGCCGTGCTGTGCGCTACCTTCAAGAAGACTGAGGAGTCTTCTGCCGCCTGCTTTCCGGACCTCCGTTCTGCCGTCTCTTCAGCGTCTGTAAGGGGGATCGGCGGCGCTGCTCCGGGACGAACCCCAGGCTGACCTGTGTTCCGACTCCCTCTGGAGCTAAGTGTCCAGTAGCCTAAGACTCCAATCCATCCTGCACGCAGGTGAGTTGGAAATCTCTCCCCTAAGTCCCTCGATGCAGTGATCCTGTTGCCAGCAGGAATCACTGAGATTGAAACCTAAAAAAAAACTTTTCTAAACAGCTCTTTAGGAGAGCCACCTAGATTGCACCCTCTCGGACGGGCACAAAAACCTAACTGAGGCTTGGAGGAGGGTCATAGGGGGAGGAGCCAGTACGCACCATGTGACCTAAAAGCTTTTTTTAGATGTGCCCTGTCTCCTGCGGAGCCCGCTATTCCCCAGGGTCCTGACGGAGTCCCAGCATCCACTAGGACGTTAGAGAAAAGGGGGGACTGCCTGCAGCAATGTGTAAAAAGGGGGGATTGCCTGCCGCAATGTGTAAAAAGGGGGGACTGCCTGCCGCAATGTGTAAAAAGGGGGGACTGCCTGCCGCAATGTGTAAAAAGGGGGAATCAGCCTGCCGCAATGTGTAAAAATGGGGGACTGCCTGCCGCTATGTGTAAAAAGGGGTAATCTGCCAGACGCAATGTGTAAAAAGGGGAATCTGCCTGCCGTAATGTGTAAAAAAGGGGGACTGCCTGACGCTATGTGTAAAACAGGGGGACTGCCTGACGCTATGTGTAAAAATGGGGAATCTGCCTGCTGCTATGTGTAAAAATGGGGACGCTGTCTGCCGTAATGTGTAACAAGGGCACGCTGTCTGCCGTAATGTGTAACAAGGGCACGCGGTCTGCCGTAATGTGTAACAAGGGCACGCTGTCTGCCGTAATGTGTAAAAAGGGCACGCTGTCTGCCGTAATGTGTAACAAGGGCACGCTGTCTGCCGTAATGTGTAAAAAGGGCACGCTGTCTGCCGCTATGTGTAACAAGGGCACGCTGTCTGCTGTAATGTGTAAAAAGGGCACGCTGTCTGCCGTAATGTGTAACAAGGGCACGCGGTCTGCCGTTATGTGTAAAAAGGGCACGCTGTCTGCTGTAATGTGTAAAAAGAGGAATCTGTTCGCTGTAAGGTGTAAAAGGGTCTCTACCTGGTGTAGTGGTGCTACTGTGCGGCGTAATTTGAATAATGGAGACTACTGTGTTGGTATTATTTTGTGGCCACACCCCTTCCCCACGAAGCCACGCCACTATGTATTTTTGCGCGCGCCTACGGCGCGCACTGCCCCTGGGGTGGACTTGGATGGGGGGGGGGCCCAAAGCATTTTGTCGCACCTGGGCCCACCGCTTGCTTGTTCCGCCACTGACACAGGGATAACCTTATATAAGTGTTTTTCCCTTATATAGCTGCTGTATAGATTTATCTGCCAAATTAGTGCCCCCCCTCTCTTGTTTTACCCTGTTTCTGTAGTGCAGGACTGCAGGGGAGAGTCAGGGAGCTTCCCTCCAACGGAGCTGTGAGGAAAAAATGGCGCCAGTGTGCTGAGGAGATAGGCTCCGCCCCCTTCTCGGCGGCCTTTCTCCCGCTTTTTTAAGGAAAAATTGGCAGGGGTTAAATACATCCATATAGCCCAGGAGCTATATGTGATGTATTTTTTGCCATATAAGGTGTTTTTATTGCGTCTCAGGGCGCCCCCCCCAGCGCCTTGCACCCTCAGTGACCGGAGTGTGAAGTGTGCTGAGAGCAATGGCGCACAGCTGCGGTGCTGTGCGCTACCTTATTGAAGACAGGACGTCTTCTGCCGCCGATTTTCCGGACCTCTTCAGTCTTCTAGCTCTGTAAGGGGGCCGGCGGCGCGGCTCTGGGACCCATCCATGGCTGGGCCTGTGATCGTCCCTCTGGAGCTAATGTCCAGTAGCCTAAGAAGCCCAATCCACTCTGCACGCAGGTGAGTTCGCTTCTTCTCCCCTTAGTCCCTCGGTGCAGTGAGCCTGTTGCCAGCAGGTCTCACTGAAAATAAAAAACCTACTTTAAACTTTTACTCTAAGCAGCTCAGGAGAGCCCCTTAGTATGCACCCTTCTCGTTCGGGCACAAAAATCTAACTGAGGCTTGGAGGAGGGTCATAGGGGGAGGAGCCAGTGCACACCAGGTAGTCCTAAAGCTTTTACTTTTGTGCCCAGTCTCTTGCGGAGCCGCTATTCCCCATGGTCCTTACGGAGTCCCCAGCATCCACTAGGACGTCAGAGAAAACATTTTCCATAGCCTCAATCATGTAACGTGTGGCCCTACTGGAAGTCACATTCGTCTCATAATCGTCGACACTGGAGTCAGTATCCGTGTCGGCGTCTGTATCTGCCATCTGCGGTAACGGGCGTTTTAGGGCCCCAGATGGCTTTTGAGACACCTGGACAGGCACAGGCTGAGTCGCCGGCTGTCTTATGTCATCAATCTTTTGTAAAGAGCTGACACTGTCACATAATTCCTTCCATAAGCTCATCCACTCAGGTGTCGACTCCCTAGGGGGTGACCTCTCTGTTACAGGCAATTGCTCCGCCTCCACCTCATTTTCCTCCTCATACATGTCGACACAACGTACCGACACACAGCACACACACAGGGAATGCTCTGATAGAGGACAGGACCCCACTAGCCCTTTGGGGAGACAGAGGGAGAGTATGCCAGCACACACCAGAGCGCTATATATATATATATATATATATACAGGGATAACCTTATATAAGTGTTTTTCCCCTTATAGCTGCTGTATTGTTATACTGCGCCTAATTAGTGCCCCCCTCTATTTTTTAACCCCTTTCTGTAGTGTAGTAACTGCAGGGGAGAGCCAGGGAGCTTCCCTCCAACGGAGCTGTGAGAGAAAATGGCGCCAGTGTGCTGAGGAGATAGGCTCCGCCCCCTTCCCGGCGGCCTTTTCTCCCGTTTTTCTGTGGAATCTGGCAGGGGTTAAAATTCATCCATATAGCCCTGGGGGCTATATGTGATGTATTTTCGCCAGCCAAGGTGTTTTTATTGCTGCTCAGGGCGCCCTCCCCTAGCGCCCTGCACCCTCAGTGACCGAAGTGTGAAGTGTGCTGAGGAGCAATGGCGCACAGCTGCAGTGCTGTGCGCTACCTTGGTGAAGACAGGATGTCTTCTGCCGCCGATTTTTACGGACCTCTTCTTGCTTCTGGCTCTGTAAGGGGGCCGGCGGCGCGGCTCTGGGACCGAGCTCCGAGGCTGGGCCTGTGTTCGGTCCCTCTGGAGCTAATGGTGTCCAGTAGCCTAAGAAGCCCAATCCACTCTGCACGCAGGTGAGTTCGCTTCTTCTCCCCTTAGTCCCTCGATGCAGTGAGCCTGTTGCCAGCAGGTCTCACTGAAAATAAAAAACCTTAAACTAAACTTTCACTAAGAAGCTCAGGAGAGCCCCTAGTGTGCACCCTTCTCGGCCGGGCACAAAAATCTAACTGAGGCTTGGAGGAGGGTCATAGGGGGAGGAGCCAGTGCACACCAGGTAGTCCTAAAGCTTTTACTTTTGTGCCCAGTCTCCTGCGGAGCCGCTATTCCCCATGGTCCTTACGGAGTTCCCAGCATCCACTAGGACGTCAGAGAAAATCCTTGTTATGCCGTGAGTAAAATACCTAACTTTTGTATAAAATAACTAAGCGCATGCGCTCTGCGAACCTTGCGCATGCGCAGTAAGCAACTAATCGCAATATAGCGAAAATCGGCAACGAGCTAACAACTCGGAATGTCCCCCATGTATATTACATATAAAAACAACACTTGGCTCCAGACACCAGCTCAATAGGGAAGAAATCACGTGCGTGTGTGTTACCAGAGGGGAAACGACTCTTGCAGACACGTGACCCGGCAGCGCGAGGAGGCACACACGCGCGTCAGTCAGCTGATCCCCGTCTCTCGTGCCTCTTTCGCGGGCGACAAATTTGTTCTGCTGCCGGTACTGACAGGCAGGGGCGGCTGGATATTGCGCGCGCAGCTCCTGGAACCCTCTGTATTAAACGGCACCAGCGGCACTGAGGTCACCATGTCAGGGGAGGGAGAGGAGACGGTGACAGAAGCCCAGGTAACTTGTCAGCGAGTGTAGGGAAGGGGGGAGAGGAAAGTGACGTCACGCGAAAAGGGAGGTGTCAGAGGTACCTGACAAGGAGGTCCTGTCCTGACAGTACTACACCGCAAACTGTGCAATCTGCAAACACTTAATTATTTGCATCGTTATTATGTTTAGTGTGTCTACTGGTATCCATGAAAACTTTGTGTTGTCCCCTATGTTATATGATTTGTGTATTACATGTCACTTAAACCTGTTTTTTTTTTTTCATGTGGTGCTGCTGATTGTCACATTGCCTATATAAACCTAAAGCCCAAGCAGTGCACAGCTTTGTTTCCCAGCTACACTGTTCACTTTTATTTTGTTACAGACTGATTCCTCTATGGCCCTGATATGTAGCTCTGTATGGAAAGCTTTGTCTCAAGTTCAGAACATGGGGCTCCCTGGTTTAGCATAACTAAACTGCTTCAGAACATTCATAACTTGTTCAGAACATTAAAAGTGTACTCTTGCGGGCTCGCTTCGCAAGTCACGCTTCGGGCACGTGGCTTGCTATGCTCACTACAGGTTACTATTCCCAGTTGATGTCCGCGTGGACTGAGGCAGTTTAGTTATGCTAGCCCAGGGGGTCCCATGTTCTGAGCTTGAGCCAAAAGCTTCTTAAATCATATCCCAAAAGATCCTCTCATGCTTTTAAAGCTAGAATTGCATCCAATATATTTTTAGCTGTTTTAATTGCGGAAGTTTTGTTTTATTTTGATTGCAAGCTAAAGGAAATATGTCGAAGTGCACACAGACTATAACAGCAAGCAAGATAAAGTGCAATAACTTGGAGACTGGGCACTTAACACATGCTTTATTCACACATGGAGCTGATTATGGTATTTGTGGTAATGATTCCTTGCTGGCTTGACACTTTTTTTAATTATTGCATTGGAACAGTGATAACAAAACATAGTGTGCACATGGTTATGATAATAACATGATAGCTATTAAAACAAATTAGAAATGTAGATATCAATAAAAAAATATCTGCAGCAGTCAGTTAAATATGCTTAGTTACATTAATCTGTAAATGCATTTCTGCAGCGGGGTGCACTGTGTTCCACAGGGAATACATCGGGGTGTAGAGTTGGATCTTGATCCAGAGGCACCAACAGGCTAAAGCTTTGACTGTTCCCAGGATGCATTGCATGGCCTCCTCTATAACCCCGCCTCCGAGCACTGGAGCTCAGTTTGTAAGTTGGTGCCTGCAGATCAGGTCACTTAACAGCGCAGCCCAGAAAAGAGCTTTTAGAAGACTTCAAGGGCAGCAGCACTTTCTATGTCATTGTGACATACTGTGCTGCGGCCCCATCACCTCCACAGCAGCACTGCATACTCCCGCTGGCCGAGTTCCCGGTAACTTGCGGTGGAGGCACTCCGCTTCCCAGGCACACCACCGCAGACGCTCTCCTGGATCGCGTGGCTGCTTCTTAGGGAGGAGGTAAGAGGGTCCCAGGAGGTGGACTGTGCCGCTAGCGTGGACACTGTGTCAGTACAGGGACCCCACTATATCCACCAGGGCAGGGAGCACAGGTCGGATTGTGTAAAATCCATTTTCATAAGGCTCCACAGTACCCGGTGGTGAGGTCCAGCATAGGGGATAAGGCGCTGACCTGTATCCCCTCCCCCAGCACCGGGCGCCATCTGCTGGTGTTCCCGCCATGGAGCTGCTTATCACTCTCCCTCACTCCCTGACTGAGATTTCGGCGCCATCTTCTCAAGTAGCTGTGTCTGGTCTCCGGGACTGCAGGGCAAAGTCTCCTCTGTAAATCCGCCTGCCTCATCAATGCTGTGATTTTACAGTCACTTAAGTATTCGACATGTCATTCTAAAGACAGTGTTAGTTAAGAACAAGTGTCTGTCCACCAGAATATTTGGTACAAGTGTTCTGATATATACATCCAGTCTCTGGCTGTGCATTCTGCATTGTCACTGTGACTGTGTGTGTGCCTGCGTCTGCTGTATGTAATTCACTTTCAGTGTATCACAGCTATAGCTATCACTGTTTCTGCAGCGAGGTACACTGGGTTCCACAGGGAATAACATCGAGGGGTGTAGAGTAGGATCTTGATCCGAGGCACCAACAGGCTAAAAGCTTTGTTCCCAGGATGCATAGCGCCGCCTCCTCTATAACCCCGCCTCCGTGCACAGGAGCTCAGTTTTGTAGTTGGTGCCTGCAGTGCAGGCAGACAACAGGCAGGGCTGCTCCAAGTAGCCCTCAGAAGAGTGGACCAAGGAGGAGTCTCTCCTCACGATAAACATTCTGGAACTGCGGGCAGTGTTCAATGATCTGAACTTGGCCCAGCATTTAATACAGAACAGACCTGTTCAGGTACAGTCGGACAACGCCACCACAGTGGCGTACATAAATCATCAAGGAATCTAAAAGGGCTGTTTGAAGGACTGCCGCGCCCCCGAGAGCCCCAGTGGTGATATCTACAGGGAGTCACTCCACTCCCCAAAACATGGATATACACAAAAAAATTGAGAGATCACGTCTGCGCTCGTCGAGATGTAAAACTGATAAAGATGAAGTTAAAAGTGCACAATATATAAAATATAGTTTTTAGAGTAGGTTGAATAATTGTGTCACGTGATGTCGTTGAAACGTGAGGACCTTTCTTTCTATGATTTGAATAAATCAATGTCCTTGGTCGCGTCCACTACGGGGTATATTTCTCCTTAGAGGTGTCCCAAATCGTCGTTCTCCGGGTTTTCTCCTGTATTTGCGTCCAGGGTACCGGGATAGTTCTTATCCTCAATAGTTGGAGACAAAGAGACAGGAAAAAAGGCCGCTGATAGTGTAGTAGACGTACAGGTTGAGTATCCCATATCCATATATTCCGAAATACGGAATATTCCGAAATACGGACTTTTTTGAGTGAGAGTGAGATAGTGAAACCTTTGTTTTTTGATGTCTCAATGTACACAAACTTTGTTTAATACACAAAGTTATTAAAAATATTGTATTAAATGACCTTCAGGCTGTGTGAATAGGGTGTATATGAAACATAAATGAATTGTGTGAATGTAGGCACACTTTGTTTATGTTATGCACACCAGTGCCTGCAGGAAAGTACTGGTGTCAGGACTGTTATGCACTCCAGTGCCTGCAGGAATGTACTGGTGTTTGAACTGTTATGCAAAACAAATGGACTCACAGACAGACTAGGGAATATGACATAACGTACACAGAAGGTGGTAGGGTAACAAAATACACACAACGTGAACAGAGAAGCCCAGAGGCTAAGGAACTGGGTATCTCCCTTGTATTAGAACTGCTCAGATGTGAAAAGCAAGATGTTGTGTTTTAATACATAGAAAACCCGAAATGCTGTTGCTAAGGGCAACAGCAAAACCCTAAAGGGTTACCAACGGGTGTGGCAGTAAACTCCTTGGTCAGAGATGGAATGATAGACACAAGGAGATTCTCCACAATCCTAATTCTCACTTGCAGTGCACAGGTTCGGTTTACTGCCACTAAACTGACCCCTGACACCTAGCACAGTGAGACAGGATTAGACAGGCAAGTCTTAGAATACAGCCGCAAACTTGCTAAGTTCACAGAGTAGTAACAGAACCCCAGCAAGCTAAACGACTGACTCCAGTCTTACTGCTAGGTCTGGATTGGCAGAGTGTAATACCAAATCCCCAGGCCTATTTGCAGTAAGCAACAAACAAATACAAAGCTACACAGTACTGGCTAACTTTCAGAAACTGACTAACCAACAAAGATTCAGCAGCATCTGCTTACCCTGAAAAGAGGCCTTATAAAGCAGGTGCTGTCCACGCCCCACTCAGACCTCACAGACTGTGAGCACAAAAACCAGCACCGGATCCCCTGCCATGCACAGAGCCTATAACCACTGCACAGCAAAAGACCCGAACCGGAGTATCAGCTGCGCTCAGGTTACTCCGCTAGCACTTGTCTCCCGGTTGCCATGACGACGTGGCAGCACAGGGCAGGAGACCCTAACAGTACCCCCCCTCTGACGAGGGGTCAAAGAACCCCTACCACCGGGTTTATCGGGGAACTGCGAGAAGAAAGAGCGTATCAGTCTGGGGGCATGAAGATCACAACTGCGCACCCACGACCGCTCCTCCGGGCCATACCCCTTCCAGTGCACCAAAAATGACAGCCGACCCCGAACCACCTTGGAGTCAAGAATCCTTTCAACAACAAACTCCCTCTGGCCACGTATCAGAAGAGGGGAAGGTCTTCCACTGGAAGAAGGATTACTAATCGCCCGTTTTAAAAGGGAACAATGAAATGTTTTATTGATACCCAAAGAACGGGGCAGATCTAACTGAAATGCCACCGGATTGATAACCCTGGTGATCTTATAAGGGCCGATGAACCGGGGGCCTAACTTATGAGATGGCTGTCTCAACTTCAAATTCTTGGTAGACAACCAGACGAAGTCTCCTAATTTGAAGCTGCAGGGTCTTTTCCGCTTATCAAAAACCCTTTTGGTCACTAATGACACAGACACAAGGGCTTTCTTCACTTTCCGCCAAATACCTCTAAGGACCGAAACCACAGAGGAACCACCAGGCGTGGAGTCCAGGGGGTCAAAAGAATTGGCCTTAGGATGATGCCCATACACACAAAGGAAGGGAGAGATCCCTGTAGCAGAGTGAGCCGCGTTGTTATAGGCAAACTCCGCCATGGACAGATGAGCAACCCAGTCAGTCTGACACTTGGAGACATAACACCTGAGGAACTGCTCCAAGGACTGGTTCACCCTTTCAGTCTGCCCATTAGACTGCGGATGGTAGCCCGACGACAAGCTGACAGAAATCTGGAGATCGGAACAAAATGCCCTCCAGAATTTGGCCACAAACTGGGATCCGCGGTCAGAGACCACATCAAGTGGCAACCCGTGGAGACGCACAACATGCAGCATAAATAATTCAGACAGGCGTCTGGCCGATGGCAGCCCAACCAGTGGAACGAAGTGCGCCATCTTCGAAAACCTGTCAACGACAACCCAGATGGCTGTCATCCCCGAGGATTTGGGCAAGTCCACCACAAAATCCATTGAAATGTGGGTCCATGGCTTAGATGGGATAGAGAGTGGATGTAGTGGGCCAACAGGAACCCCTCTAGGAGTCTTATTTCGGGCACAGATGTCACATGCCCGAACCCACTGATCCACATCCTTAGCCACCGAGGGCCACCACACCGCCCTAGATAGCAACTCCCGAGTTCTGGCAATACCCGGGTGACCTGCAGACTTCTTGGCATGGAATTCCAGGAACACTCGCTGTCTTAACCTAGGAGGCACAAACAAAAGACCTACCGGAAGGTCTGGAGGAGCCTGCTCCTGTGCTCTAAGGACTAATGATAAGAGGTCCTGGGTAATGCCCACTTTAATACATGATGGGGAAACAATGGGCAACGGCTCCTCGGTGGTCTCCTGGATTGGAGCAAAACTCCGCGAGAGCGCATCAGCCTTGATGTTTTTTGACCCAGGGCGATATGTTATCAAAAAATTAAAGCGAGCAAAAAACAAAGCCCATCGTGCCTGCCTGGCATTGAGACGCTTCGCTGACTCTAAATATGCCAGATTCTTATGGTCAGTGAGAATTGAGACCACAAACTTAGCCCCCTCAAGCCAGTGTCTCCACTCCTCGAGTGCATCCTTAATAGCCAACAATTCCCGGTTACCCACGTCATAATTCATCTCGGCAGGCGAAAATTTACGGGAAAAGTAAGCACAGGGATGAAGGCGATTATCTGACACTCCCATCTGAGAAAGCACTGCCCCAATACCCATCTCAGAGGCATCCACCTCCACCACAAAAGGACGCTCTGGATCTGGGTGTCGCAGCACCTTGGCCGAAACAAATGCCCTTTTGAGACGGGCAAAAGCCGCTTTAGCCTCACAAGACCAGTGAGCAACATCCGCCCCTTTCTTAGTGAGTGCCACCAAGGGCGCCACTATAGACGAAAATCCAGCGATAAATCGTCTATAAAAATTCGCAAAGCCCAGGAAACGCTGAAGCGCCTTCAAACTAGTGGGCTGCACCCAATCCAGGACTGCCTGTACCTTGGAACCCTCCATTTGGAAACCTTCTGGGGAGATAATATATCCTAGAAATGCGATTTGCTGAACTTCAAATTCGCACTTCTCCAGCTTCGCCCCAAGCCGGTGGTCTCTGAGTTTCTGGAGGACTAAGCGTACATGCTTCCGATGTTCCTCCAGGGAATGGGAGAAGATTAGGATGTCATCTAAGTATACAACTAAGAATCTATCCAAATATTCCCTGAGCACATCATTCATGAAATCCTGGAAGACTGCCGGGGCATTACAGAGCCCAAAAGGCATCACCAAATATTCATAATGCCCCGAGTGGGTATTAAAGGCAGTCTTCCATTCATCCCCCTCTCTTATTCGGATTAGATTGTACGCACCGCGTAGGTCAATCTTAGAAAAAATGGTGGCAGTACGAAGCTGGTCAAACAAGACCGAAATGAGAGGCAGTGGGTATGAGTTTTTAATCGTGATACGGTTCAATTCCCTGAAGTCGATGCAGGGTCGCAACGAACCGTCCTTTTTACCCACGAAGAAGAACCCCGACCCAACTGGAGACTGTGAAGGTCTGATAAATCCCTTAGCCAAGTTCTCCTGAATGTACTCTGCCATAGCCTGAGTCTCAGGACGTGACAGGGAGTACAACCTGCTCTTGGGAAGCTTAGCATTTGGCAACAAATCAATGGCACAGTCATAGGAGCGATTGGGGAGGTAGTACCTCTGCAACTTTTTTGGAGAACACGTCCGCAAAATCTGCATAACACCCTGGCAATCCTGGCAAACTTAGCTGCGAGAACCTGACTGGAAGGCTCAAGCAACTCCTGAAACAATCAGTACTCCAACTAAGAATCTCCCCAGAGACCCAGTCAAATTGAGGATTGTGGGCCCTTAACCAGGGTAACCCCAACACCAATGGGGCAAAAGTACAGACAGTCACATAAAAGGACAATTTTTCAGAGTGTGTGGCTCCAATAAACAAAGAAATCTGGCTAGTGCAAGAGGTAATTTTACCTTGGGATAATGGTTCCCCGTTTAACCCACAAATCTCAATTTCCGATGCCAAGGGTACTAAGGGAACAGAGTGTTTCAGGGCGAATTGGCGGTCCATAAAAACCCCGTCAGCCCCACTGTCCACAAAGGCCTCAGTCTTGACAGTTTGACCGAGGATCTTCAAAGTCACCGGAATGATAAAAGTCTTCTTGGGAAATTCTGACTTCTGGCCTGACAGGATATTTCCCATCACCCTCAGGCCCTGAAGTTTTCCGGCTTTTCTGGGCATGATACTACCACATGACCTTTATTCCCACAGTACAAACACAACCCCTGCTGTCTCCTCCGCATCTTCTCACGCGAGGAGAGGCGGGTAGCCCCAATCTGCATAGGCTCCTCGGAAAATTCCTCAGAGTCTGAGGTTCCCTTGGGAAGGAAGGAAATCTCAGTCTCCCTTTCAAGCCTACGCTCTCTCAGCCGTCTATCCACCCGGATGGATAACTGCATGAGCTGATCCAAGCTATCAGGCAAGGGATGTTGTACCAGTTGGTCCTTTATCTGGTTAGAAAGACCTCTTCGGTACTGGTGTCTCAGGGCTGGGTCATTCCACTGGGTATCATGGGCCAACCTCCGAAACTCCGTACAGTAAACCTCAACTGGCCTTCGCCCTTGCTTAAGGATCGAAATCTGAGCCTCGGCTGAGGCCGTCTTGTCAGGGTCATCATACAACATGCCCAGTGCCGTAAAAAAAGCATCAACACTTTTAAGCGACGGACAGTCAGGCTGCAACCCATATGCCCAGACCTGTGGGTCTCCTTGTAGCAAGGAAATCACTATGCCCACCCGCTGAATCTCCGACCCAGAAGACTGAGGCCTAAGCCGGAAGTATAGCTTGCAGCTCTCCTTGAAACAAAAGAACTGCGAGCGATCTCCAGAAAAACGATCCGGGAGATTTACTTTCGGCTCCTTAACCCCTGCAGGTGCTGCTGCTGCGGGAGCTCCGCCAGCAGCCTGGGAGGTGTGCATTTTAATGGACAAATCATTACATTTTTGAGTCAGGACCTGCACCTGATCAACCACCTGTTGCAGCGTATTTTGAGGGGTATGCTCCATATTCCCACAAAATTTCAACAGGAGTATTGGGCTGCTGAATATGTTATGCACACCAGTGCCTGCAGGAAAGTACTGGTGTCAGGACTGTTATGCACTCCAGTGCCTGCAGGAATGTACTGGTGTTTGAACTGTTATGCAAAACAAATGGACTCACAGACAGACTAGGGAATATGACATAACGTACACAGAAGGTGGTAGGGTAACAAAATACACACAACGTGAACAGAGAAGCCCAGAGGCTAAGGAACTGGGTATCTCCCTTGTATTAGAACTGCTCAGATGTGAAAAGCAAGATGTTGTGTTTTAATACATAGAAAACCCGAAATGCTGTTGCTAAGGGCAACAGCAAAACCCTAAAGGGTTACCAACGGGTGTGGCAGTAAACTCCTTGGTCAGAGATGGAATGATAGACGCAAGGAGATTCTCCACAATCCTAATTCTCACTTGCAGTGCACAGGTTCGGTTTACTGCCACTAAACTGACCCCTGACACCTAGCACAGTGAGACAGGATTAGACAGGCAAGTCTTAGAATACAGCCGCAAACTTGCTAAGTTCACAGAGTAGTAACAGAACCCCAGCAAGCTAAACGACTGACTCCAGTCTTACTGCTAGGTCTGGATTGGCAGAGTGTAATACCAAATCCCCAGGCCTATTTGCAGTAAGCAACAAACAAATACAAAGCTACACAGTACTGGCTAACTTTCAGAAACTGACTAACCAACAAAGATTCAGCAGCATCTGCTTACCCTGAAAAGAGGCCTTATAAAGCAGGTGCTGTCCACGCCCCACTCAGACCTCACAGACTGTGAGCACAAAAACCAGCACCGGATCCCCTGCCATGCACAGAGCCTATAACCACTGCACAGCAAAAGACCCGAACCGGAGTATCAGCTGCGCTCAGGTTACTCCGCTAGCACTTGTCTCCCGGTTGCCATGACGACGTGGCAGCACAGGGCAGGAGACCCTAACAGTTTAATGCACAAAGTTCAAAAAAATATTGGCTAAAATGACCTTCAGGCTGTGTGTATAAGGTGTATATGTAACATAAATGCATTCTGTGCTTAGATTTAGGTCCCATCACCATGAT
Organism: Pseudophryne corroboree; assembly: GCF_028390025.1. Taxonomy (NCBI): domain Eukaryota; kingdom Metazoa; phylum Chordata; class Amphibia; order Anura; family Myobatrachidae; genus Pseudophryne; species Pseudophryne corroboree. The sequence continues at coordinate 182,651,554 of NC_086446.1, forward strand.
ATCTCACTATGGTATGCAATTATTCCAAAATATGGAAAAATCCCATATCCAAAATACCTCTGGTCCCAAGCATTTTGGATAAGGGATACTCAACCTGTATTAAAAAGGTGGAGGTGTCTTAATATGAAATCTTTAACAAGATAGTGACTGCTGATTGCATACCAGTACTCACGTGATAGACGTGATGTACCCCTCGCGTAAAGGTATCTTTAGTGTTCTTATGGTTTTTCTCCTCCTTCTCCAGACAGGATCCCTTTTGGCTCTTGTCCTCGGGAGTGGGAAAGGAACAGGTGATAGTGTAGTAAGTTGGAGTGTATAAATGCTAGAAAGCAATTCACTCTTCTAAATTCAAGATTTACAATGGGGGAGTGCGTACCGTACTCACATCCATAAAGGGGTGTGGAAAACACATAAAGGTATCTTTAGCTTGATATGTTGTCGTACACGGTCACATTCACGCAAGTTTAGGTGGATAAGAGAAAAAATGGGCGTACCCGACTCACACTGCACAATGAGAGGACTTGTGTATAAGGGTATCTTTAGAATGGTCCTGCAGGTTCTAGATGTTCCTTATTTTAAGAGCCCGTTCCTCTCGTATGATACATGAGGAGAAACGAAGCATAGTGTCATGGAGTGACACGTAAAATAATTTATTGTACAAAAAACTTTTAAAACAATATATAAAAAAACAGCCAATGGACTCCAGGTAAGAGTGGGGGGTATACACGGGTGAAAAGATGTTAATATCCGGATTGTTCTCACCTTAGTAGGTACCGTCCCAAATCAGTCCCTGGTGGTCCTGGCCCTCACACCAACGCGTTTCGACTGAAGAAGTCTTTTTCAAGGTGTGTAATGAGGGCACTGGTACCATTATTTATACCCCCTAACAGGAAGTCATGCGGTGGGGGTGTGGTTACCAAATATCCAAATGCATATATAATATACTTAAAAATACAATAGATTCTAAGATACATAATGGGGAAACAATTTTAAATATTAAAAATTGCTATAAGCAACATAAAATTGATAATCGTAAAGAAAGAAATAAGTTTTAAAACATCGTCGCGTCACTTCCGGTATTTGGAACGCATGTGGTTCCGGAAGTGACGTCGTAAGGTGTTCTGAATGGTGGAGTGTTATCTTTAACTGGTGGATAAACTATAGTTAGGAGGGGTATTTATAGTTGGACGCTGGGTAGTACTGGAGTCGTTCCCAGCGTCCTGATGTGCTGCGCTGCTGATTGCGGCGGATTACGGAGGTGGAACGCATGTACCGGAAGTGACGGTCATGCGTTCCACCAAAGGGTAGACGTACACTTCCGGTGAGCGTTTGTGCTCGCTGTAAAATGGAGCGGTGAAGCGCATGTACCGGAAGTCGCGGTCATGCGTTCCACCTGGGGGAGGGAAGTGCAGAGAGAAGTGCGTTCCAAATATTGCAGATGGAACGCACGCCAACCCGGAAGTGACGGAAGGTGCCAACAAACGTTTTACAAAGGAGGAGTACAACCAATTAAATGAGGTTGCCGATACATAGCAGGAATTAGATGAAAAAGGATGTTGAATATGATAATACAAAACAGTATAAAAGAAGATTATTATGCAAATGGATCTATTAAAAGTGTGTCTCCTTAAATGAAGATGTAATTTATGAAATTAATAAATAATTTATAAAATTAATAAATAGATGAAGTCCTAAAAAATGAGGGTAAGGGCAGATGAAATAATATGATAATAACCGTAGGGCTGAAATATTATAAATATGCCGCCTTAACTCCGTCCCAGAGTGAAAATGGGGTAAGATGGGTTCCCTGAAAATATGGATGGCGGAAGGTGTAAAACTGGATCAGAGGGGAATTTGATGGTTTAAGGGATGGTCCCGGGTACTTAAAGAAACCATTTGGTCTCAAATTCCAGGTTGAGGCCTTTAGGTTTCAGGGTACCTAGATTGAAGATGCTCCGCATTTCAGTTTGGGCAAGTCTTTCTTCTGTATTTCCCTTTCTTCAGTTTCCTGCCACTGCCTGAATGCCACAGAACAATGTTATCTCTGATGGTTTACAGTCATGTTCCTCTTTGAAATGGGGCGAGATTCCGTGGGTGGGGAGGCCCTTCTTGATGTTCCTCAGGTGCTCGCTCATTCTTTCCTTCAATTTTCTGGTCGTTCTTCCTACAGTACGTAAACCATCAGAGATAACATTGTTCTGTGGCATTCAGGCAGTGGCAGGAAACTGGAGAAAGGGAAATACAGAAGAAAGACTTGCCCAAACTGAAATGCGGAGCATCTTCAATCTAGGTACCCTGAAACCTAAAGGCCTCAACCTGGAATTTGAGACCAAATGGTTTCTTTAAGTACCCGGGACCATCCCTTAAACCATCAAATTCCCCTCTGATCCAGTTTTACACCTTCCGCCATCCATATTTTCAGGGAACCCATCTTACCCCATTTTCTCTCTGGGACGGAGTTAAGGCGGCATATTTATAATATTTCAGCCCTACGGTTATTATCATATTATTTCATCTGCCCTTACCCTCATTTTTTATGACTTCATCTATTTATTAATTTTATAAATTATTTATTAATTTCATAAATTACATCTTCATTTAAGGAGACACACTTTTAATAGATCCATTTGCATAATAATCTTCTTTTATACTGTTTTGTATTATCATATTCAACATCCTTTTTCATCTAATTCCTGCTATGTATCGGCAACCTAATTTAATTGGTTGTACTCCTCCTTTGTAAAACGTTTGTTGGCACCTTCCGTCACTTCCGGGTTGGCGTGCGTTCCATCTGCAATATTTGGAACGCACTTCTCTCTGCACTTCCCTCCCCCAGGTGGAACGCATGACCGCGACTTCCGGTACATGCGCTTCACCGCTCCATTTTACAGCGAGCACAAACGCTCACCGGAAGTGTACGTCTACCCTTTGGTGGAACGCATGACCGTCACTTCCGGTACATGCGTTCCACCTCCGTAATCCGCCGCAATCAGCAGCGCAGCACATCAGGACGCTGGGAACGACTCCAGTACTACCCAGCGTCCAACTATAAATACCCCTCCTAACTATAGTTTATCCACCAGTTAAAGATAACACTCCACCATTCAGAACACCTTACGACGTCACTTCCGGAACCACATGCGTTCCAAATACCGGAAGTGACGCGACGATGTTTTAAAACTTATTTCTTTCTTTACGATTATCAATTTTATGTTGCTTATAGCAATTTTTAATATTTAAATTGTTTCCCCATTATGTATCTTAGAATCTATTGTATTTTTAAGTATATTATATATGCATTTGGATATTTGGTAACCACACCCCCACCGCATGACTTCCTGTTAGGGGGTATAAATAATGGTACCAGTGCCCTCATTACACACCTTGAAAAAGACTTCTTCAGTCGAAACGCGTTGGTGTGAGGGCCAGGACCACCAGGGACTGATTTGGGACGGTACCTACTAAGGTGAGAACAATCCGGATATTAACATCTTTTCACCCGTGTATACCCCCCACTCTTACCTGGAGTCCATTGGCTGTTTTTTTATATATTGTTTTAAAAGTTTTTTGTACAATAAATTATTTTACGTGTCACTCCATGACACTATGCTTCGTTTCTCCTCATGTATCATACGAGAGGAACGGGCTCTTAAAATAAGGAACATCTAGAACCTGCAGGACCATTCTAAAGATACCCTTATACACAAGTCCTCTCATTGTGCAGTGTGAGTCGGGTACGCCCATTTTTTCTCTTATCCACCTAAACTTGCGTGAATGTGACCGTGTACGACAACATATCAAGCTAAAGATACCTTTATGTGTTTTCCACACCCCTTTATGGATGTGAGTACGGTACGCACTCCCCCATTGTAAATCTTGAATTTAGAAGAGTGAATTGCTTTCTAGCATTTATACACTCCAACTTACTACACTATCACCTGTTCCTTTCCCACTCCCGAGGACAAGAGCCAAAAGGGATCCTGTCTGGAGAAGGAGGAGAAAAACCATAAGAACACTAAAGATACCTTTACGTGAGGGGTACATCACGTCTATCACGTGAGTACTGGTATGCAATCAGCAGTCACTATCTTGTTAAAGATTTCATAATAAGACACCTCCACCTTTTTAATACGTCTACTACACTATCAGCGGCCTTTTTTCCTGTCTCTTTGTTTTCAACTATTGAGGATAAGAACTATCCCGGTACCCTGGACGCAAATACAGGAGAAAACCCGGAGAACGACGATTTGGGACACCTCTAAGGAGAAATATACCCCGTAGTGGACGCGACCAAGGACATTGATTTATTCAAATCATAGAAAGAAAGGTCCTCACGTTTCAACGACATTCACGTGACACAATTATTCAACCTACTCTAAAAACTATAAATCATCAAGGAGGCACTCGAAGCTGCATGGCAATGAGGGAAGTATTAAGGATTCTTCCGTGGGCGGAACGCCATCTACTGGCCATATCTGCTGTGTTCATTCCGGGGGTCCTAAACTGGGAAGCGGACTTCCTCAGTCATCAGGACATACACGCCGGAGAGTGGAGCCTCCACCCAGAAGTATTTTAACTCCTAGTGGACAAGTGAGGCCTCCCAGATGTGGACCTGATGGCGTCTCTACACAATCACAAGGTTCCGGTCTTCGGAGCAAAAACAAGGGATCCTCAAGCAGCGTTCGTGGACGCACTGGCAATTCCATGGAACTTTCGGCTGCCCTACGTGTTCCCTCCGGTGTCACTTCTGCCCAGGGTAATAAGGAAGTTCAAGCAAAAAGGAGAACTCCTGTTTCTAATTGCTCCAGTGTGGCCCAGACGGCATTGGTTCTCAGACCTTCAGGGTCTCTCGATAGAGCGTCCCCTTTTACTTCCGCAGCGCCCAGATCTCCTCATTCAGGGCCCTTGTGTATATCAGGAATTGGCCCAGTTGGCTTTGACGACGTGGCTCTTGAAGCTTCGGTCCTGAGGGCCAAAGGTTTTTCATAGGCAGTCATTCAAACCATGTTGAAGGCCCGGAAACCGGCTTCTGCGCAGATTTATCATAGGGTCTGGAATTCTTACTTTGCTTGGTGCTCAACTAACAATCATGACGCTTACAAGTTTAGCACGGCCAAACTTTTGGCCTTTCTGCAATAGGGCCTGGACTTGGGCCTTCATCTGGCCTCCATCAAGGTTCATATTTCTGCCTTGTCGGTTTGGTTTCAGAGAAAAATTGCGACTCTACCTGATGTTCATACATTCACTTAGGGTGTGTTACGGATTCAACCTCCTTACGTCTCGCCTATGGCTCCTTGAGATTTGTCGGTGGTTCTGGAGGCATTACAAGGGTCTCCGTTTGAGCCTCTAGAATCTGCAGACCTTAAGTGGCTTTCTCTTAAGGTATTGTTTCTACTGGCGATTGCCTCTGATAGACAGGTGTCGGATTTGGGTGCCTTGTCTTGTAGGTCCCCCTATCTGATTTTTCACCGTGACCGGGCGGTTCTTAGGACATGTCCCGGGTACCTACCTAAGGTGGTGTCTTCTTTCCACCTTAATCAGGATTTTGTGGTTCCGGCCTTTGTCTTTCCTGAATTGTCTTCCAGAGAGCGGTCTTTGGATGTGGTACTCCGTATATATGTGAATAGAACAGCTCCCATTAGGAAGTCTGATTCTCTCTTTGTACTGTTTGCTCATTAGCAGACCCTGGCCAGATGGATTAGAATGGTGATTGCACATGCTTATGTACAGGCAGGTCGTCCTGCTCCTGCTACTATCAAGGCCCATTCTACTCTGTCTGTTGGACCTTCTTGGGTGGCCCGACGTGGTGCGACCCTTAAACAATTGTGCAAGGCGGCTACATGGTCCTCAGTGAACCCGTTCATAAGTTTCTATGCCTTTGATACATCCGCCTCCCAGGATGCTTCCTTTGGATGCCGGGTTCTTGTGCCCGCTACAGTGCGTCCCCTCCCATGAGGAACTGCTTTAGGACATCCCCGATCTTATTCCCTGTGGAACCCAGTGTACCCCGCTGCAGAAAACGAGATTTATGGTAAGAACTTACCGTTGTTAAATCTCTTTCTGCGAGGTACACTGGGTTCCACAGGGCGCCCACCCTGACGCACTTAGCTTCTTTGGGTTTGTATGGCATTAGCCACTGATACCTTCTCCTGTCTTGAGAATGTGGTGTACGTGGCTACTAACGGTTGTCATCTCTTTTACCTGCTACTGCATTGCACTGGTTAACAAAACTGAGCTCCTGTGCACGGAGGCGGGGTTATAGAGGAGGCGGCGCTATGCATCCTGGGAACAGTCAAAGCTTTTAGCCTGTTGGTACCTCGGATCAAGATACTACTCTGCACCCCCCGATGTTATTCCCTGTGGAACCCAGTGTACCTCGCAGAAAGAGATTGAACAAAGGTAAATTCTTACCATAAATCTCGTTATTCTGTACCCTGGGTGGCTAGGTGCGTCAGGGTCAAATATATAGTGCTGCGCAGTATATACTGTTAAGTGTATTTTACTGCGCTCTTCAGTCACCACATACCGCATTTATTCTCTGTTTATGTTCTGTATTTACTGTCACATAAATAAGGGAGTGTTTTGCAGGTATTGTATCTGTCTGGCTATATTGTACTGTTACGCTCTATGGCTACATTCACTATAATGTCTGCCACAGAGGGCGGGAAACCCGCGGGCGCCCCTGCATCATGCAGTGCTTGCGCCAAAGATTTACCTGAGGGGGAAGTTTTAACTGATGGTTTGTGTACTGGGTGCCATCCATCTCCCAGTCAGCCCGCAGCCCCTGTACCCAATCAGGAGCCACCTTGGGCAGCGTTCTCAAGTACGCTGAATACGCTTGTGACACGTCTTACGCCCCCTTTGGGACATCCTGTGCTATTGCAGCCACATATTTTCCCTGTAGTTAATCAGACCTGGGCGGACACTCTGTCTACCCAGATACTACAATTAAATCAATCTTTGGTTAGACAACAGTCTACCCCACGTCCCGCTGGGGCCAAGGGGTCATCTAAGCGGGCCGCTTCCTCCTCACAATCCAGTAATATTTCAGATAATTCTGATGAGGATGGGGAATATACTGATCCGTCAGACACTGATACAGTTGCTTCTGATGAGGAACCTACAACTCGGGTTGATGTTCCTGACCTATTGGAGGCTATTAAGCTGATTCTACAAATTGATGATGAAGTAGATCCCACTACTGCGTCTAAGAAACCTGATATGTTCAAACGTCAGAAGGTTGCTAAAGTAGTCTTACCACATTCTGACCATTTAATAGACATACGTCAGGAACCCTGGTCTTCTCCAGGAAAGAAATTCTCCCTGTCTAAGAAGATGCTAGCTCATTATGCTATCCCTGCGGAGTTGAGTAACAAGTGGGAAACTCTCATGTCACCCGTCTTGTGGTGTCATCTACTCTGCCTGTCACCACTGTCACCTCAATGAAGGAACCGACTGATAAGCGCGTGGAGGGATGCCTGAAGTCTATTTACTCCCTTACAGGTGCTGTACATAGACCCACTACAGCAGCCTCCCGTGCCGCAAAAGAAATTGAAGCATGGGTTCAGGCATTAGAGGAAGAGCTGCCTCAGGATATTTCTCTTACGTCCTAGGGGATGCTGGGGACTCCGTAAGGACTGATAATGTCGATATTATCTTAAACCATAAAGCTATACCTTTAAACACACTTTTATAATGGAGCCGCTGCGGCCACTAGACTTAATACACACGCTACGCACTTTGTACGCTATTTGCGTACAGAGTCCCGTACCGTGTACGCGCTTAGCGTACAAACGCCGCGCTGGGGGTACAAAGTACACACAGCGCGCGCACACACTTTTTTGATAAACTTTCAACCTTATTCGTAATGCAATGCAATGATATTATTACACTCTAAACCTTGTGCTGCAAAGCACTGCAATGATGTCACACCTTAAACCTTACGCAGCGCCGACGGTATAAAGTACCCGCAGTGCGTACACACCGTATCAATATACTTAAACCTTATACAGTTAGGTAATGTAATACGCTTTAAACCCTAGCAGGGAAAAGAGGACACCACACCGAATTGTAGTTAAACACTGGGCTCCGAAACGTCAGCGTAAATGTCTGAAAGGGGATAACAATACAATTTATACACTACAAAATACAACAGAGTAAAATGGCTACAGTCCATTGTACATACATGAGAATATTCGCTTGCGCAACCTGGACCAGTCCTCCGCTCATCGGGTAGATAGCGTTCAGAGTCTTCTGACCGGCCAGGCAGCAACAGGCTTTTTATACACTACATCCATAAACAATACAATGGTTACTGTAATCTCTTTGTCCATTGGACACAGAGATGCATCTTTACATTACAGGAGAGGTCATAGGTTGATTTGAAAAGGTGGGCGATGTCTTTCCCAACTGCTCTTGTGGGTGGTCTCCTCTGGATTCCCGCCGCATACATAATATACAGTAAATACAGTTTAAACCTATATTCTACTTCTGCACATAACTATACGCAGGAACATGCGATCTTACCCTTAAAATACCCTTCAGCTGGATACTAGACATCACCCTATAACCTTAGTCTGTCCCTTCCTATCATGCAAAGGTGAATCCCTTAGTCCTGAAATCATTTAAACTGTTGATACTTGCTGATGTGGTGCAGGGGAGCTATGTGTACAAAGTGCACTATTTGGGTTAAATATGTAATGTTTTGATAACCCTCTATGCGCTTACAAACCCCACCGTAAATACCCATACCACGCGCAGGATCGCGTGAGCGATCATACGCAAATTGCGGATATGTGCACGCACGGCGGAACAAGTGCACGTGCAGCGGGCATATGTGTGCGGTTAGTATGTGGTGTGTGTGTGTGTATTACAATATTTTTCGACTTTGACAGGACCATGGGGTATAGATGGGCTACGCAGGAGACATGGGCACGCTAAAGACTTTAGATGGGTGTGCACTGGCTCCTGCCTCTATGCCCCTCCTCCAGACCTCAGTTAGATCCTGTGCCCAGAGGAGACTGGGTGCACTGCAGGGGAGCTCTACTGAGTTTCTCTGTAAAAGACTTTTGTTAGGTTTTTTATTTTCAGGGAGCACTGCTGGCAACAGGCTCCCTGCATCGTGGGACTGAGGAGAGAGAAGCAGACCTACTTAAATGATAGGCACTGCTTCTTAGGCTACTGGACACCATTAGCTCCAGAGGGTCGGAATGCAGGTCTCACCCTCGCCGTTCGTCCCGGAGCCGCGCCGCCGTCCTCCTCACAGAGCCGGAAGATAGAAGCCGCGTGAGTATGAGAAGAAAGAAGACTTCAAAGGCGGCAGAAGACTTCGGATCTTCTATGAGGTACCGTGTAGCGGTAACGCTGCGCGCCATTGCTCCCAACACACACACACACACACACACACACACACACTGGCCGCACTGTATGGGTGCAGGGGCAGCAATTATTAACCTTTTAGGGACACTGGCAGAGATATATACTGCGGAGGCAGTATATGGCAAAAACCCACGCCAGTATAAAGATTTGAGCGGGATCGAAGCCTGCCGGTGAGGGGGCGGAGCTTGATCCCTCAGCACTAACCAGCGCCATTTTCTCCACAGCACGCTGCAGAGAAGCTGGCTCCCCGGACTCTACCCTACTGAACACATACAGAGGGCAAAAAAGAGGGGGGGGGGGGGGCGCAGTGAGTATATTTATAAAAGCGCTGTACTGACTGGGATTTTATTCCAGTATCCGGTGGCGCTGGGTGTGTGCTGGCATACTCTCTCTCTGTCTCTCCAAAGGGCCTTATTGGGGAACTGTCTGTCTATCTATCTATCTATCTATCTATCTATCTATCTATCTAATTATCTATCTATCTAATCTATATATATTTCTCTAACGTCCTAGTGGATGCTGGGAACTCCGTAAGGACCATGGGAATAGCGGGCTCCGAAGGAGGCTGGGCACTCTAAAAAGATTTAGGACTACCTGGTGTGCACTGGCTCCTCCCACTATGACCCTCCTCCAAGCCTCAGTTAGATTTCGTGCCCGGCCGAGGTTGGATGCACACTAGGGGCTCTCCTGAGCCCTTAGAAAGAAAGTATAGTTTTAGGTTTTTTATTTTCAGTGAGACCTGCTGGCAACAGGCTCACTGCAGCGAGGGACTAAGGGGAGAAGAAGCGAACTCGCCTGCTTGCAGCCGGATTGGGCTTCTTAGGCTACTGGACACCATTAGCTCCAGAGGGATCGACCGCAGGCCCAGTCCTTGGTGTTCGGTCCCGGAGCCGCGCCGCCGTCCCCCTTACAGAGCCAGAAGCAAGAAGAGGTCCGGAAAAACGGCGGCAGAAGACATCGGTCTTCACCAAGGTAGCGCACAGCACTGCAGCTGTGCCCCATTGCTCCTCATGCACACTTCACACTCCGGTCACTGAGGGTGCAGGGCGCTTGGGGGGGGGCGCCCTGAGCTGCAATAAAAACACCTTGGCTGGCAAAAATACCACAATATATAGCCCTAGAGGCTATATATGTGGTAAATTCCCCTGCCAGAATCCAGAAAAAAGCGGGAGAATAGGCCGCGGAAAAGGGGCGGAGCTATCTCCCTCAGACACACTGGCGCCATTTCTCCTTCACAGATCCGCTGGAAGGAAGCTCCCTGGCTCTCCCCTGCAGTCTACACTTCAGAACAGGGTAAAAACAGAGAGGGGGGGCACTAAATTTGGGCGCAATACATATATAATATAAAAAGCAGCTATAGGGGACATAACTCAGTTAGTCCCTGCATTATATAGCGCTCTGGTGTGTGCTGGCATACTCTCACTCTGTCCCCCCAAAGGGCTTTTGTGGGTCCTGTCCTCATTCGGAGCATTCCTTGTGTGTGTGTGTGGTGTGTCGGTACGGCTGTGTCGACATGTTTGATGAGGATAATGATGTGGAGGCGGAGCAGATGCCTTTAGAAGGGATGTCACCCCCTGCGGGGAAGACACCTGAGTGGATGGGCTTATGGAAAGTAATGAGTGCACGTATAGACTCCTTATATAAGAAAATCGACGACATGCCAAATGTGGGACAGCCGACTTCTCAGCTCGTGCCTGCCCAGGCGTCGCATGGGTCGTCAGGGGCTCTAAAACGCCCGCTACCTCAAGCAGACCCAGATGTCGACACTGATACTGACACCAGTGTCGACGACGATGAGTCAAACCTGATGCCCACTAAGGCCATTCACTGTATGATTGAGGCAATGAAAGAGGTGTTAAACATTTCTGATATAACTACTGGTACCACTAAAAAGGGTATTATGTTTGGAGAGAAAAAACTACCCGTAGTTTTTCCCCCATCAGATGAATTAAATGAAGTGTGTGAAGAAGCGTGGGCTTTCCCTGATAAAAAATTGGTAATTCCTAAGAAGGTACTAATGGCGTTCCCTTTCCCGCCAGAGGATAGGTCACGTTGGGAAACACCCCCTAGAGTGGATAAAGCGCTCACACGTTTGTCTAAAAAGGTGGCACTACCGTCTCCGGATACGGCCGCCCTCAAGGAACCTGCTGATAGAAAGCAGGAGGCGATCCTGAAGTCTGTATATATACACACACAGGCATTATACTTAGGCCAGCTATTGCGTCAGCTGTAGATCGTGTCGTGGAGACACGATCCTGTTAACCATAGACCATATAAAAGACTCAGTCTTATATATGAGAGACGCACAGAGGGAAATCTGCCGACTGGCATCTAAAGTAAGTGCATTGTCCATTTCTGCTAGGAGAGGCTTATGGACTCGCCAGTGGACAGGAGATGCAGATTCTAAAAAGCACATGGAAGTGTTGCCATATAAGGGTGAGGAATTATTTGGGGATGGTCTCTCGGACCTAGTTTCCACAGCAACGTCTGGGAAGTCAGCATTTTTACCCCATGTCACCTCACAGCCTAAGAAGGCGCCGTTTTATCAGGTTCAGTCCTTTCGGACCCAGAAAAACAGGCGTGGAAAAGGCGGGTCTTTTCTGTCCAGAGGCAGAGGTAGGGGAAAAAGGCTGCAACAAACAGCAGGTTCCCAGGAGCAAAAGTCCTCCCCCGCTTCTTCTTCCAAGTCCGCCGCATGACGGTGGGGCTCCACAGGCGGAGCCAGGTACGGTGGGGGGTCGCCTAAAAATTTCAGCGATCAGTGGGTTCGCTCACAGGTGGATCCCTGGATCCTGCAAATAGTATCTCAGGGGTACAAGCTGGAATTCGAGGCGTCCCCACCCCACCGGTTCCTAAAATCTGCCTTGCCAATTGCTCCCTCAGACAGGGAGGCGGTGCTAACGGCAATTCACAAGCTGTATTCTCAACAGGTGATAATCAAGGTACCCCTACTTCAACAAGGCCGGGGTTGTTATTCCACACTATTTGTGGTACCGAAACCGGACGGTTCGGTGAGACCCATTCTAAATTTGTAATCCTTGAACACATACATAAAGAAATTCAAGTTCAAGATGGAATCGCTCAGCGCGGTTATTGCAAGCCTGGACGAGGGGGATTACATGGTATCCCTGGACATCAAGGATGCTTACTTGCATGTCCCCATTTACCATCCTCACCAGGAGTACCTCAGATTTGTGGTACAGGATTGCCATTACCAATTCCAGACGCTGCCGTTTGGACTGTCCACGGCACCGAGGGTATTTACCAAGGTTATGGCGGAAATGATGATACTCCTTCGAAGAAAGGGAGTTTTAATTATCCCGTACTTGGACGATCTCCTAATAAAAGCGAGGTCCAAGGAGCAGTTGTTGGTGGGAGTAGCACTATCCCAGGATGTGCTGCACCAGCACGGCTGGATTCTGAATATCCCAAAGTCACAGCTGGTTCCGACAACACGGCTACTGTTCCTGGGTATGATTCTGGATACAGTCCAGAAAAAAGTGTTTCTCCCGGAGGAGAAAGCCAGGGAGTTGTCATCTCTAGTCAGAGACCTCCTGAAACCAAAACAGGTATCAGTGCATCACTGCACGCGGGTCCTGGGAAAGATGGTGGCTTCTTATGAAGCAATTCCCTTCGGCAGGTTCCATGCCAGAATCTTTCAGTGGGACCTGTTGGACCAGTGGTCCGGATCGCATCTTCAGATGCATCGCTTGATAACCCTGTCTCCGAGAACCAGGGTGTCGCTACTGTGGTGGCTGCAGAGTGCCCATCTTCTAGAGGGCCGCAGGTTCGGCATACAGGACTGGGTCCTGGTGACCACGGATGCCAGCCTTCGAGGCTGGGGGGCAGTCACACAGGGAAGAAACTTCCAAGGACTATGGTCGAGTCAGGAGACTTCCCTTCACATAAATATTCTGGAACTAAGGGCCATCTACAATGCCCTAAGTCAAGCAAAATCCCTGCTCCTACCAGCCGGTGCTGATCCAGTCAGACAACATCACGGCAGTCGCCCATGTAAATCGACAGGGCGGCACAAGAAGCAGGATGGCGATGGCGGAAGCCACAAGAATTCTCCGATGGGCGGAGAATCATGTACTAGCACTGTCAGCAGTGTTCATTCCGGGAGTGGACAACTGGGAAGCAGACTTCCTCAGCAGACACAACCTCCACCCGGGAGAGTGGGGACTTCATCCAGAAGTCTTCCAGATGCTGGTAAACCGGTGGGAAAAACCACAAGTGGACATGATGGCGTCCCGCCTCAACAAAAAGTTAAAAAGATATTGCGCCAGGTCAAGGGACCCTCAGGCGATAGCTGTGGACGCTCTAGTGACACCGTGGGTGTACCAGTCGGTTTATGTGTTCCCTCCTCTGCCTCTCATACCAAAGGTATTGAGAATAATAAGAAAGCGAGGAGTAAACACCATTCTCGTGGTTCCGGATTGGCCAAGACGAGCGTGGTACCCGGAACTTCAAGAGATGCTCTCAGAGGACCCGTGGCCTCTACCGCTCAGACAGGACCTGCTACAACAGGGGCCCTGTCTGTTCCAAGACTTACCGCGGCTGCGTTTGACGGCATGGCGGTTGAACACCGGATCCTAAAGGAAAAGGGTATTCCGGAAAGAAGTCATTCCTACGCTTATTAAGGCCAGGAAAGATGTTACGGCAAAGCATTATCACCGCATATGGCGGAAATATGTTGCATGGTGTGAGGCCAAAAAGGCCCCAACAGAGGAATTTCAACTAGGTCGATTTCTGCATTTCCTGCAAGCAGGAGTGAATATGGGCCTAAAACTAGGCTCCATTAAAGTACAGATCTCGGCTCTGTCGATTTTCTTTCAAAAAGAACTAGCTTCAGTACCTGAAGTTCAGACATTTGTGAAAGGAGTGCTGCATATTCAGCCCCCATTTGTGCCTCCTGTGGCACCTTGGGATCTCAACGTGATGTTGAGTTTCTTAAAATCACATTGGTTTGAGCCACTTAAAACCGTGGATCTGAAATATCTCACGTGGAAAGTGGTCATGTTATTGGCCCTGGCTTCAGCCAGGCGAGTGTCAGAATTGGCGGCTTTATCATGTAAAAGCCCTTATCTGATTTTCCATATGGATAGGGCAGAATTGAGGACTCGTCCCCAGTTTCTCCCTAAGGTGGTGTCAGCGTTTCACCTGAACCAGCCTATTGTGGTGCCTGCGGCTACTAAGGATTTGGAGGACTCCAAGTTGCTGGACGTTGTCAGGGCCCTGAAAATATGTTTCCAGGACGGCTGGAGTCAGAAAATCTGACTCGCTGTTTATCCTGTATGCACCCAACAAGCTTGGGTGCTCCTGCTTCTAAGCAGTCTATTGCTCGCTGGATTTGTAGTACAATTCAGCTTGCACATTCTGTGGCAGGCATGCCACAGCCAAAATCTGTACATGCCCATTCCACAAGGAAAGTGGGCTCATCTTGGGCGGCTGCCCGAGGGGTCTCGGTTTTACAACTTTGCCGAGCAGCTACTTGGTCAGGGGCAAACACATTTGCAAAATTCTACAAATTTGATACCCTGGCTGAGGAGGACCTGGAGTTCTCTCATTCGGTGCTGCAGAGTCATCTGCACTCTCCCGCCCGTTTGGGAGCTTTGGTATAATCCCCATGGTCCTTACGGAGTTCCCAGCATCCACTAGGACGTTAGAGAAAATAAGAATTTACTCACCGGTAATTCTATTTCTCGTACTCCGTAGTGGATGCTGGGCGCCCATCCCAAGTGCGGATTGTCTGCAATACTTGTAAATAGTTATTGTTAACTAAAGGGTTATTGTTGAGCCATCTGTTGAGAGGCTCAGTTGTTTTCATACTGTCAAACTGGATATAGTATCACGAGTTGTACGGTGTGATTGGTGTGGCTGGTAAGAGTCTTACCCGGGATTCTAAATCCTTCCTTATTATGTCTGCTCGTCCGGGCACGGTGTCCTAACTGAGGCTTGGAGGAGGGTCATAGTGGGTGGAGCCAGTGCACACCAGGTAGTCCTAAATCTTTCTAGAGTGCCCAGCCTCCTTCGGCGCCCGCTATTCCCATGGTCCTTACGGAGTTCCCAGCATCCACTACGGACTACGAGAAATAGAATTACCGGTGAGTAAATTCTTATTATAATCTATCCCTGAGTGTGTGGGGGTGTCGGTATGTGTGTGTCGGCATGTCTGAAACGGACGGCTCATCTAAGGAGGAGGTGGAGCAGATGATTGTGGTGTCTCCGTCGGCAACGCCAACACCTGGTTGGCTGGATATGTGGAATGTTTTAAATGCAAATGTGTCTTTATTACATAAGAGAATGGACAAAACGGAGTCCAGAGAAAAGTCAGGGAGTCAAGCCATGGCTTTGGCTGTATCACATGGCCCTCCAGGGTCTCAGAAACGTCCCCTGTCCCAAGTAGCAGACATTGATACTGACACGGATTCTTACTCCAGTATCGACTACGATGATGCGAGGTTACACCCAAGGGTGGCCAAAAGTATTCATTCTATGATTATTGCAATAAAAGAGGTTTTACATATCACAGATGACCCCTCTGTCCCTGACACGAGGGTATGCATGTTTAAGGAAAAGAAACCTGAGGTAACTTTTCCCCCATCTCATGAGCTGAACGCGTTATTTGAAAAGGCTTGGGAAACTCCAGACAAGAAACTGCAGATTCCCAAGAGAATTATTATGGCGTATCCTTTCCCTGCACAGGACAGGTTACGGTGGGAATCCTCGCCCAAGGTGGACAAGGCTTTAACGCGCTTGTCCAAAAAGGTGGCGCTACCATCTCCAGATACGGCAGCCCTCAAGGATCCTGCTGATCGCAGACAGGAAACTACCCTAAAATCAATTTATGCACATACGGGTGCCTTGCTCAGACCGGCAATAGAGTCGGCTTGGGTTTGTAGCGCTGTAGCAGCTTGGGCAGATAGCTTGTCATCTGACATTGATACCCTCGAGAGGGATAACATTTTATTGACCTTAGGTCATAATAAAGACGCAGTCTTATATATGAGAGACGCTTCCAGAGACGTTGGGCTGTTAGGTTCAAGAGCCAACGCCATGGCGATTTCTGCTAGGCGAGCCCTGTGGACCCGTCAATGGACGTGTGATGCCGACTCAAAGAGACATATGGAAGTTTTGCCTTACAAAGGTGAGGTTTTGTTTGGGGAAGGTCTCACGGACCTGGTTTCCACAGCTACCGCGGGTAAATCTACCTTTTTACCTTATGTTCCCCCACAGCAAAAGAAAACACCGCAATATCAGATGCAGTCCTTTCGGTCGCATAAGTCCAGAAGAGGTCGGGGCTCTTCCTTTCTCGCCAGAGGTATGGGTAGAGGGAAAAGAATGCCTGCTACGGCTAGTTCCCAGGAGCAGAAGTCCTCCCCGGCTTCTACTAAATCCACCGCATGACGCTGGGGCTCCACTGAGGGAGTCCGCGCCTGTGGGGGCACTTCTTCGACTATTTAGCCAGGTCTGGGTTCAGTCAGACGTGGATCCTTGGGCGATGGAAATTGTATCTCAAGGCTACAAGCTGGAATTCGAAGACGTGCCTCCTCGCCGATTTTTCAAACCGGCTTTACCAGCTTCTCCCCCAGAAAGGGGGAGAGTTTTAGCTGCAATTCAAAAACTTTGTCAACAAGTGATTGTCAAGGTGCCCCTAGTTCAACAGGGGAAGGGGTACTATTCAACCCTGTTTGTGGTCCCGAAACCAGATGGCTCGGTCAGACCCATTCTGAATCTAAAATCCCTAAACCTGTACTTGAAAAAGTTCAAATTCAAGATGGAATCGCTCCGGGCAGTTATCTCCAGCCTGGAGGGGGGGGGATTTTATGGTGTCATTAGACATAAAGGATGCATACCTTCATGTCCCCATATATCCCCCTCATCAGGCACACCTGAGATTCGCTGTACAGGACTGTCATTACCAGTTTCAGACATTGCCGTTTGGGCTTTCCACGGCCCCGAGGATTTTTACCAAGGTAATGGCGGAAATGATGGTGCTCCTGCACAAGCAGTGAGTCACAATTATCCCGTACTTAGACGCTCTCCTGATAAAAGCGAGATCGAGAGATCAATTGCAGAAAAGCGTGTCACTCTCCCTGAGAGTGCTGCAGCAGCATGGCTGGATTCTAAATCTACCGAAGTCACAGTTGATTCCAACGACTCGGCTATCTTTCTTAGGCATGATTCTGGACACTGAACAAAAGAGGGTTTTTCTCCCGATGGAAAAAGCCCAGGAACTCCAGAACATGGTCAGAGACCTGTTAAAACCGAAAAAAGTATCAGTCCATCAATGCACTCGAGTACTGGGAAAAATGGTGGCGACCTACGAGGCCATCCCTTTCGGCAGGTTTCATGTGAGGACGTTTCAGTGGGACCTTCTGGACAAGTGGTCGGGGTCCCATCTACAGATACATCAGAAAATAAGCCTGTCCCCCAGGGCCAGGGTGTCTCTCCTGTGGTGGCTGCAGAGTGCTCACCTTCTCGAAGGTCGCAGGTTTGGCATTCAAGACTGGGTTCTGGTGACTACGGACGCGAGCCTCCGAGGATGGGGAGCAGTCACACAAGGAAGAAATTTTCAGGGACAATGCTCAAGCCAGGAGGCTTGTCTACACATCAACGTACTGGAATTGAGGGCCATATACAACGGCCTACGACAAGCGGAGAATCTTCTTCGCAACCTACCGGTTCTGATTCAATCAGACAACGTCACAGCTGTGTCTCATGTAAACTGCCAAGGCGGGACAAGGAGCAGAGTGGCAATGGCGGAAGCCACCAGGATTCTTCGCTGGGCGGAAAATCACGCAAGCGCTCTGTCAGCAGTCTTCATTCCGGGAGTGGACAACTGGGAAGCAGACTTCCTCAGCAGACACGATCTCCATCCAGGAGAGTGGGGACTTCATCAAGAAGTTTTTGCAGAGATAACAAGTCACTGGGGACTTCCACAAATAGACATGATGGCGTCACGCCTCAACAAGAAGCTTCGGAGGTATTGTGCCAGGTCAAGGGACCCTCAGGCAGTAGCGGTGGACGCCCTGGTGACACCATGGGTGTTTCAGTCGGTCTATGTGTTCCCTCCTCTTCCGCTCATCTCAAAAATACTGAGAATCATAAGACGAAAAAGAGTGCAGACAATGGGGGTAATTCCAAGTTGATCGCAGCAGGAATTTAGTTAGCAATTGGGCAAAACCATGTGCACTGCAGGGAAGGCAGATTAAACATGTGCAGAGAGAGTTAGATTTGGGTGGGGTGTGTTCAATCTGCAATCTAATTTGCAGTGTAAAAATAAAGCAGCCAGTATTTACCCTGCACAGAAACAAAATAACCCACCCAAATCTAACTTTCTCTGCACATGTTATATCTGCCTCCCCTGCAGTGCACATGGTTTTGCCCAATTGCTAACTAAATTCCTGCTGCGATCAACTTGGAATTACCCCCAATACTCATTGTTCCGGATTGGCCTCGAAGGGCCTGGTATTCAGATCTTCAGGAAATGCTCACAGAAGATCCGTGGCCTCTTCCTCTCAGGGAAGACCTATTGCAGCAGGGGCTCTGCGTGTTCCAAGACTTACCACGGTTACGTTTGACGGCATGGCGGTTGAACACCAAATCCTTCTCTCCCAGAAGTCCAGACTTTTGTAAAGGGAGTGCTTCACATCCAGCCTCCTTTTGTGCCCCCAGTGGCACCATGGGACCTTAACGTGGTGTTACAGTTCCTAAAATCTCACTGGTTTGAGCCTCTTCAAACGGTGGATTTAAAATTTCTCACTTGCAAGGTGGTCATGTTGTTGGCCTTGGCATCTGCACGGCGGGTGTCCGAATTGGCGGCTTTGTCTCACAAGAGCCCCTATCTGATTTTCCATGTGGATAGAGCAGAATTAAGGACTCGTTCTCAATTTTTGCCTAAGGTGGTTTCATCTTTTCACATGAACCAACCTATCGTGGTGCCTGTGGCTACGGGTGACTTGGAGGATTCCAAGTCCCTTGATGTAGTCAGGGCCTTAAAGATTTATGTAGCCAGGACGGCTCGGGTTAGGAAAACAGAGGCACTGTTTGTCCTGTATGCAACCAACAAGCTTGGCGCTCCTTCTTCTACACAGACTATTGCTCGCTGGATCTGTAACACGATTCAGCAGGCTCATTCTACGGCTGGATTGCCGTTACCAAATTCGGTAAAGGCCCATTCCACTAGGAGGGTGGGCTCTTCTTGGGCGGCTGCCCGAGGCGTCTTGGCATTACAGCTTTGCCGAGCGGCGACTTGGTCGGGTTCAAACACTTTTGCTAAATTCTACAAGTTTGATACCTTGGCTGAGGAGGACCTTATGTTTGCTCAATCGGTGCTGCAGAGTCATCCGCACTATCCCGCCCGGTCTGGAGCTTTGGTATAATCCCCATGGTCTTTACGGAGTCCCCAGCATCCTCTAGGACGTAAGAGAAAATAAGATTTTAAACCTACCGGTAAATCTTTTTCTCCTAGTCCTTAGAGGAGGCTGGTCGCCCGTCCCAGTGCGGACAAAATTCTGCAAGACTTGTGTATATAGTTATTGCTAACATAAGGGTTATGTTACAGTTTTTATCAGTCTCGGGCTGATGCTGTTTTGTTTCATACTGTTAACTGGTTCGTATGTTCCGAGTTGTACGGTGTGGATTGGTGTGGGCTGGTATGTATCTTGCACTTAGATTAACAAAAATCCTTTCCTCGTACTGTCCGTCTCCTCTGGGCACAGTTCTCTAACCTGAGGTCTGGAGGAGGGGCATAGAGGGAGGAGCCAGTGCACACCCATCTAAAGTCTTTAGAGTGCCCATGTCTCCTGCGGAGCTTGTCTTTACCCCATGGTCCTTACGAAGTCCCCAGCATCCTCTACGGACTAGGATAAAAAGATTTACTGGTAGGTTTAAAATCTTATTTTCTGACACTGCCAGACAATATCTGTCTCATTACCACTGCCTCCCACTATATTAAGGAGGCGTCCTCTGAGGCAGGTGTAATGGCGGCCAAGGCGTCCACTACGTCTATACTGGCTCGCCAAATTATATGGTTGAGATCCTGGAAGGTGTACCTGGACTCCAAAAAGACCTTGGAGGTGCTCCCTTTTAAGGGAGATGTCCTATTTGGGGAAGATCTGAATAAGATTGTGACTGACTTGGCAACTGCTAAGACTGCATTTCTCCCAAGTACTAATCCTCCTGCATGGAATGCAAAGTGTACCACTTTTCATTCCTTTAGACCTCCAGGGAAAGCAAAAGGTCAGGCATACCCGAGACAGGCTCATGCTTCCAAAACCACTAAGCCCAAACCTAAACAATCCAGGGCTGCCCGTCAGCCTGCTTCCAAACAAGACAAGCCTGCTGCATGACGGGCCGGGCCTCCCCCTGGGGGATCTCAGGGCGGGAGGCCGGCTTCTGCAATTCGCCCAAGTCTGATTAAGGACCACAAGCAGACAAACAATGGTAGTTGCTCGGTCATTCCTGGAGATAATTATGTATCAGGTGCGAGGATCACAGACAAACAACAGACAGAGGAAGGGGGGGTGCAAATCCCCACCCCTAAATTTCCCTTCAACACACTAAAAATTACCTGTAACCATACCTGAACCTATCTGGTAATAGAAATTCAGAGAATTAGTCACACATGTTTGCAAACACATGTTTAGCTGCTGAGCCACTTCATGGCTTCTCCGATAACAGCAGTCCTAACACTACATAATAGCAGTGCCCACATAGGTCCATGTAATTTGTCACAATAGGCCTCATGATAAAGGCCACTACTAAAACACATCCAGACAGAGAGCGAACTTACCCGGGAGCCACCCCCAGGATCTCCCATTGGCACTACAAAGAACAGCATGCCTTCCAAATACTGCTCCCATTCAATGCCTCTCACACACCAGCAGACAAACAATGGTAGTTGCTCGGTCATTCCTGGAGGTAATTATGTATCAGGTGCTGGAAAGGGGGAGGGGTCACAGACAAACAACAGAGAGGTGGGGGGGGGGGGGGCTGCAAATCCCTACCCCTAAACTTCCCTTCAGCACACTAAAAATTACCTATAACCATACCTGAACCTATCTGGTAATAGAAATTCAGAGAATTAGTCATGTTCCTTGTAGTGCCAATGGGAGATCCTGGGGGTGGCTCCCAGGTAAGTTAGCTCTATGTCTGGATGTGTTTTAGTAATAGCCTTTATCATGAGGCCTACTGTGACAAATTACATGGACCTATGTGGGCACTGCTATTATGTAGTGTTAGGACTGCTGATATCGGAGAAGCCATGAAGTGGCTCAGCAGCTAAACATGTGTTTGCAAACGTGTGACTAATTCTCTGAATTTCTATTACCAGATGGGTTCAGGTATGGTTACAGGTCATTTTTAGTGTGCTGAATGGAAATTTAGGGGTGGGGACTTGCACCCCACCCCCCTCTCTGTCTGCTGGTTAAGGACCACTTCAGACGCCTGGGTACGGGAAGTTGTCTCTCACGGGTACACTGTCTTTCCAGAGACATCCCCCTCGCCAGTTCTGCACAACGGTTATTCCTTCGGATCCGTTGAAAGCGCAAGCTCTACACCTGGTTATGCAATCCCTCCTGGACACAGGAGTGGTAGTGCCGGTACCTCTGTCCCAGAGAGGCAACCTTGTTTCTAGTCCCAAAACCCAATGGGTCCCTCTGGCCTATACTCAACCTCAAATCATTGAACAAATTTGTGAGAGTGTCCAAATTCCATATGGAAACTCTGCGCTCTATTGTACTGGCCATGGTACCTGAAGACTATATGGTATTCTGTCTCCAGAGAAAGTCCTGAAACTTCAGGATAGGATCAGATACTTCCTTTCTCGCCCAAGAGTGTCGATACACTAGGCGATGCAAGTACTAGGCCTAATGGTGTCGGCTTTCGACATGGTAGAGTACGCTCAATTTCATTCCCGCCCTCCGCAGAGGTTAATCCTTTCCAAGTGGGACGGCCTGCCTCATCGAATCAGGTCTCAAATGATCTCCTTGACTCCGGAGGTTTATCTGTCACTGAGCTGGTGGCTACAGGACCAACAGTTGAGCAGGGGCCGTCCCTTCTGGATCCCTAACTGGGTTCTACTGACTACAGACGCCAGTCAGAAGGGTTGGGGCACGGTGGTAGAGCAACACTCTCTCCAGGGTCGGTGGACCAAAGAGGAGTCTCTCCTCCCGATAAACATTCTGGAACCACGGTGGCATACATAAATCATCAAGGTGGCACTCGAAGCCGCATGGCAATGATGGAAGTGTCAACGGATGGCGGAACGCCATCTGCCAGCAATATCGGCAGTGTTCATTCCTGGAGTCCTCAACTGGGAAGCAGATTTTTTCAGTCAGGATGTACACGCCGGGGAGTGGAGTCTTCATCCAGAAGTCTTTCAACTCCTAGTGGACACGTGGGGCCTACCAGATGTAGACTTGATGCTGTCTCGACACAATCACAAGGTTCCGGTCTTTGGATCAAGGACAAGGGATCCTCAAGCAGCGTTCATGGACGCACTGACAATTCTATGGAACTTTCAGCTGCCATACGTGTTCCCTCCAGTGTCACTGCTGCCCAGGGTCCTACAGAAGTTCAAGCAAGAAGGAGGAATAGTACATCTAGTCGCTCCATCGTGGCCCAGACGACATTGGTTCTCAGACCTTCAGGGTCTATCGATAGAGCGTCCTCTTCTACTTCCTCAACGCTCAGACCTCCTGGTTCAGGGCCCTTGTGTCTACCCGGACCTGGCCAGACTGGCTTTGACGGCGTGGCTCTTGAACCTTCACTCCTGAGGGCCAAAGGATTCTCCGAGGCGGTTATCCAAACTATGTTGAAGGCCAGCAAACCGGCTTCTGCACGGATTTATTACAGGGTCTGGAATTCTTACTTCACCTGGTGTGCTGCTAAGAATTATGATGCATACAATTTCAGAACTTCCAGACTTTTGGCTTTTCTGCAACAAGGCCTAGACTTAGGTTTTCGTCTGGCCTCCCTCAAGGTTCATATTTCTGCCTTGTCGGTGTGGTTTCAGAGGAAGACTGCGTCTATTCCTGAATGTTCATACTTTCACTCAAGGCGTTTTATGGATTCAGCCTCCCTATGTCCCTCCTGTGGCTCCATGGGGTCTGTCTGTCTGTTTTGAATGCCCTACAAGAGTCTCCATTTGAACCTCTTGAGTCAGTGGACCTTAAATATCTTACGCTTAAGGTCATGTTTCTACTGGCTATTGCCTCTGCTAGAAGGGTGTTGGACTTAGGCGCTTTTTCCTGTCGTCCACCCTTTCTGATTTTTCACTGTGATTGGGCAGTTCTTAGAACTCGTCCCGGTTATCTACCTAAGGTGGTGTCATCTTTCCATCTTAACCAAGAGGTTGTGGTTACGGCTTTTATCTCTTGTGGTTTGTCCTCCAAAGAGCGGTCTTTGGATGTGGTACGGGCTCTCCGTATTTACGTGGGGTGGACTGCCTCTCTCAGGAGATCCGATACCCTATTTGTACTTTTTGGTTTTCACAAACGTGGTTGGCCTGCGAACAAGCAAACCTTGGCCAGATGGATTAGAATGGTGATTGCACAGGCTGGTCTTCCAGCTCCTGCTGCTATCAAAGCCCATTTTACTCGGTCTGTTGGACCTTCTTGGGCGGCCTGCCGCGGCGCGTCCGCTGAACAATTGTGCAAGGCGGCTACGTGGTCCTCAGTGAACACATTCGGTTTTACGCCTCTGATACTTCCGCCTCCCAGGATGCTTCCTTTGGACGCTGGGTTCTTGTGCCCGCTACGGTGCGTCCCCTCCCATGAGGAACTGCTTTAGGACATCCCCGATGTATTCCCTGTGTTACACAGTGTACCCCGCTGCAGAAAAGGAGATTTATAGTAGACTTACCATAGTTAAATCTCTTTCTGTGAGGTACACTGGGTTCCACAGGGCGCCCACACTGACACACTTAGCTTCTTTGGGTTTGTATGGCATTAGCCGCTGGTCCCTTCTCTTGTCGTGAGAATGTGGTTCTATGTGACTAACATCTGCCTTCTCTTTTACCTACTTCTGCATTGGACTGGTTAACGAAACTGAGCTCCAGTGTCCGGAGGCGGGGTTATAGAGGAGGCCATGCAATGCATCCTGGGAACAGTCAAAGCTGTAGCCTGTTGGTGCCTCTGGATTAAGATCCAATGCTACACCCTGATGTATTCCCTGTGGAACCCAGTGTACCTCGCAGAAAGAGATTTAACTACCACATATCTCCTTCTCCCAATCCTTTATTAAATGAAAGAAAGAAAGAAAGAAAGAAAAAAAGAATTACACTTTTTTTAATTCCATTTCTCTGACGTCCTAGTGGATGCTGGGTACTCCGTAAGGACCATGGGGAATAGACGGGCTCCGCAGGAGACTGGGCACTCTTTAAAGAAAGATTAGGTACTACATCTGGTGTGCACTGGCTCCTCCCTCTATGCCCCTCCTCCAGACCTCAGTTAGAATCTGTGCCCGGCCAGAGATGGATGCACTTAGTGGGCTCTCCTGAGTTCACTAAAAAGAAAGTATTTGTTAGGTTTTTTATTTTCAGTGAGATCTGCTGGCAACAGACTCGCTGCTACGTGGGACTTAGGGGAGAGAAGCAAACCTACCTGCTTGCAGCTAGCTTGTGCTTCTAAGGCTACTGGACACCATTAGCTCCAGAGGGATCGAACACAGGGCCCGACCTCGATCGTCCGTTCACGGAGCCGCGCCGCCGTCCCCCTTGCAGAGCCAGAAGACGGAAGATTCCGGAGAAAATCGGCGGCTGAAGACTCCGGTCTTCAATAAGGTAGCGCACAGCACTGCAGCTGTGCGCCATTGCTCCCACAGCACACCACACGCTCCGGTCACTGGTGGGTGCAGGGCGCGGGGGGGGGCGCCCTGGGCTGCAATTAGTATACCTTAAGTGGCAAAATGCACATAATACAGTTCTAAACTGTATATGTGCCTAATCCCCCGCCATAAATATTATTAAAGAAGCGGGAGAAGCCCGCCGCTGAAGGGGCGGGGCTATCTTCCTCAGCACAGCCAGCGCCATTTTCTCTTCACAGCTCCGCTGGAAGGACGCTCCCCAGGCTCTCCCCTGCAGTATACACTACGGAAAGGGTAAAAAAGAGAGGGGGAGGGGCACATAAATTTAGGCGCAAATTGTGATATAAGCAGCTATTGGGGGAAAATTCACTTTGTATATAGTGTAAATCCCTCTGTTATATAGCGCTCTGGTGTGTGCTGGCATACTCTCTCTCTGTCTCCCCAAAGGACTTTGTGGGGTCCTGTCCTCAGTCAGAGCATTCCCTGTGTGTGTGTGCGGTGTGTCGGTACGGCTGTGTCGACATGTTTGATGAGGACGCTTACGTGGAGGCGGAGCAGGAGCCGATAAGTGTGATGTCGCCCCCTGTGGGGCCGACACCAGAGTGGATGGATATGTGGAAGGTATTAACTGACAGTGTCAACTCCTTGCATAAAAGGTTCGATGACGTAACAGCTTTGGGACAGCCGGTATCTCAGCCCGCGCCTGCCCAAGCGTCTCAGAGGCCATCAGGGGCTCAAAAACGCCCGCTACCTCAGATGGCAGACACAGATGTCGACACGGAGTCTGACTCCAGTGTCGACGAGGATGAGACAAATGTACAATCCACAAGGGCCATCCGATGCATGATTACGGCAATGAAAAATGTGTTGCATATTTCTGACATTAACCCGGTTACCACAAAAAAGGGTATTATGTTTGGGGAGAAAAAGCAGCCAGTGACTTTTCCCCCATCTGATGAGTTAAATGAATTGTGTGAAGAAGCGTGGTGTTCCCCAGATAAGAAACTGGTGATTTCTAAGCGGTTACTAATGGCGTACCCTTTCCCGCCAACGGATAGGTTACGCTGGGAGACATCCCCTAGGGTGGACAAGGCGCTCACACGCTTATCAAAAAAGGTGGCACTGCCGTCTCAGGATACGGCCGCCTTAAAGGAGCCTGCAGATAGAAAGCAGGAGGCTATCCTGAAGTCTGTGTATACACACTCAGGTACTATACTGCGACCTGCTATTGCTTCAGCATGGATGTGTAGTGCTGCAGCAGCATGGTCTGATTCCCTGTCAGATAACATTGATTCCCTTGACAGGGATACTATTTTGCTAACCATAGAGCAGGCCTGGCCAACCTGTGGCTCTCCAGATGTTGTGAAACTACACATCCCAGCATGCCCTGCCACAGTTTTAGCTTTCCCTAATAGCAAAACTGTGGCAAAGCATGATGGGACTTGTAGTTTTACAACAGCTGGAGAGCCACAGGTTGGCCAGGCCTGCCATAGAGCATATTAAAGACGTAGTCTTATATATGAGGGATGCACAGAGGGACATTTGCCGGCTGGCATCTAGAATTAATGCAATGTCCATTTCTGCCAGGAGAGTATTATGGACTCGGCAGTGGACAGGTGATGCTGATTCTAAAAGGCACATGGAAGTTTTGCCTTATAAGGGTGAGGAATTGTTTGGGGACGGTCTCTCGGACCTCGTGTCCACAGCAACAGCTGGGAAGTCGACCTTTTCACCTCAGGTTCCCTCACAGCCTAAGAAAGCACCGTATTATCAAGTACAGTCCTTTCGGCCCCAGAAAGGCAAGCGAGTCAGAGGTGCGTCCTTTCTGCCCAGAGGCAGGGGTAGAGGGAAAAAGCTGCACCAGACAGCCAGTTCCCAGGAACAAAAATCCTCCCCGGCTTCCACTAAGTCCACCGCATGACGCTGGGGCTCCACAGGTGGAGCCAGGTGCGGTGGGGGCCCGTCTCCGGAACTTCAGCAACCAGTGGGTTCGCTCACAGGTGGATCTCTGGGTTCTACAAGTGGTATCTCAGGGATACAAGCTGGAGTTCGAGACGTCTCCCCCTCGCCGTTACCTCAAATCAGCCTTACCAGCTACTCCCAAGGAAAGGGAGGTAGTACTGGCGGCAATTCACAAGCTGTACCTCCAGCAGGTGATAATCAAAGTTCCCCTCCTTCAACAGGGACGTGGTTACTATTCCACCATGTTTGTGGTATCGAAACCAGACGGTTCGGTGAGACCCATTCTAAATTTGAAATCCTTGAACACTTTTATATAAGGAAGTTCAAGTTCAAAATGGAATCGCTAAGGGCGGTTATTGCAAGCCTGGAAGAGGGGGATTTTATGGTATCACTGGACATCAAGGATGCTTACCTACATGTCCCCATTAACCCACCTTACCAGGAGTACCTCCGATTTGTGGTACAGGACTGCCATTACCAATTCCAGACGTTGCCGTTTGGTCTGTCCACGGCACCGAGGGTATTTACCAAGGTAATGGCCGAAATGATGATACTCCTTCGAAAGAAGGGAGTTATAATTATCCCGTACTTGGACGATCTCCTTATAAAGGCGAGGTCCATGGAGCAGTTGTTGGTCGGAGTAGCACTATCTCAGGAAGTGCTACAACAGCACGGCTGGATTCTGAATATCCCAAAGTCGCAGCTGGTTCCTACGACGCGTCTGCTGTTCTTGGGTATGATTCTGGACACAGAACAGAAGAAGGTGTTTCTCCCGGAGGAGAAGGCCAAGGGGTTGTCATCTCTGGTCAGAGACCTCCTGAAACCAAAACAGGACTCTGTGCATCACTGCACGCGAGTCCTGGGAAAGATGGTAGCTTCTTACGAAGCGATTCCCTTC
Organism: Pseudophryne corroboree; assembly: GCF_028390025.1. Classification (NCBI taxonomy): domain Eukaryota; kingdom Metazoa; phylum Chordata; class Amphibia; order Anura; family Myobatrachidae; genus Pseudophryne; species Pseudophryne corroboree. Next base: position 182,679,605 of record NC_086446.1, read on the forward strand.
GGCAGGTTCCATGCAAGGATCTTTCAGTGGGATCTGTTAGACAAGTGGTCCGGATCGCATCTTCAGATGCATCGGTTGATCACCCTGTGCCCGAGGGCCAGGGTGTCTCTACTGTGGTGGCTGCAGAATGCTCATCTTCTCAAGGGCCGCAGATTCGGCATTCAGGACTGGGTCCTGGTGACCACGGATGCAAGTCTCCGAGGTTGGGGGGCAGTCACTCAGGGAAGAAACTTCCAAGGACAATGGTCGAGTCAGGAGACTTCCCTACACATAAATATTCTGGAACTAAGGGCCATTTACAATGCCCTAAGTCAAGCAAAACCCCTGCTTCAAAACCAGCCGGTGCTGATTCAGTCAGACAACATCACGGCGGTCGCCCACGTAAACAGACAGGGCGGCACAAGAAGCAGGATGGCAATGGCAGAAGCCACAAAGATTCTCCGATGGGCGGAGAATCATGTGATAGCACTGTCAGCGGTGTTCATTCCGGGAGTGGACAACTGGGAAGCAGACTTCCTCAGCAGGCACGACCTCCACCCGGGAGAGTGGGGACTTCATCCAGAAGTCTTCCAGCTGATTGTAAATCGCTGGGAAAGGCCACAGGTGGACATGATGGCGTCCCGCCTCAACAAAAAGCTAAAAAGATATTGCGCCAGGTCAAGGGACCCTCAGGCGATAGCTGTGGATGCTCTAGTGACACCGTGGGTGTACCAGTCGGTTTATGTGTTCCCTCCTCTTCCTCTCATACCAAAGGTACTGAGGATAATAAGAAAGAGAGGAGTAAGAACTATACTCATCGTTCCGGATTGGCCAAGAAGAACTTGGTACCCGGAACTACAAGAAATGATCTCAGAGGACCCTTGGCCTCTGCCGCTCTGACAGGACCTGCTACAGCAGGGGCCCTGTCTGTTCCAAGACTTACCGCGGCTGCGTTTGACGGCATGGCGGTTAAACGCCGGATCCTGATGGGAAAAGGGCATTCCGGTGGAAGTCATTCCTACGCTGATAAAAGCTAGGAAGGATGTGACCGCAAAACATTATCACCGCATATGGCGAAAATATGTTGCTTGGTGTGAGGCTATGAAGGCCCCAACAGAGGAATTTCAGCTGGGTCGATTTCTGCACTTCCTACAGTAAGGAGTGACTATGGGCCTAAAATTGGGATCCATAAAAGTCCAGATTTCGGCCCTGTCTATTTTCTTTCAAAAAGAACTGGCTTCACTGCCTGAAGTTCAGACGTTTGTTAAGGGAGTGCTGCATATTCAGCCCCC
>NC_086446.1:182685875-182728375 GCF_028390025.1 Pseudophryne corroboree
TCTAAATGATTGAACTGTTCTGCTGTTCAAGATAAGGTAAGGTAATATACATTTTATTTCATTGTATGACCTATTAATAATCCTTTTTAAAGTTTAGCACATATAGTGCAGGTGTTCTCAAATCCAGTCCTCAAGTACCACCAACAGGTCATGTTTTGTGGATTCTTTTTATGCAAAGGTGAGTTAAGCTGGCTATACGCCTTAAGCGTCTTGAGTTCATTTGGAGAAAGAGCGCTAAATAAATAAAATTATTAATAATAATAAGATTAACTTTCTAACCATCCAACCTGGTAGGCTAGTAGAGACAAAAGTCTGGTAACGCACAATCGACCATTTGCTCTCAAACGCTGGAAAACAGACAAAAACAGTCATTCAGACAAAATGGTTATATTTGTTTGGTTTAACCAATTTGTTTGTCCGATTTTGTTATTGGGGAGCAAATATTTGATTGTCCTTTGCTCCTATACATTGCCAGGTTTGTTTGGATGGTTGGAAAGGTAATCTTAAACTGTTATCTATCCTGCTAGGTTAGTAATTATCCCACCTATTTCCATAGAAATCCTCAAAAAAATGACCTGTTGGGAAAATTTGAGGGCTGAGGTTGAGAACCACTGCTTAAGGGCCTAATTCAGCCCTGATCGCAGCAGCAAAAATTTTCTCTAATGTGCAAAACCATGTACAGTGCAGGTGGGGCAGATAGAACATATGCATAGAGATTTAGATTTAGTTGGGTTATTTTGTTTCTGTGGTTTTGTCACAAGTTTAAATAATTTGCTTTGGTCTTGAAGCACCAACCTGCCGTGGGGCACTACAGGGTGCCATGGAAACCCAGTTTGGGAACCACTGCTTTAGTGTATAGATTATGTAATTCTATAGCATCTTGCCAGTTTTCTCGGTCTTATTACAACCTGGAAATTAAAAGGAACACTTAAAGACCTGGAAATACATAATTTACATGAAATTAGATATTTAATAATTCTTGTTTAAATCAGAGTTGAGGGAGTTGGTTGCTTGCCTTCTCACATCCATTTACCCATTACCCTTTATGGGAATGGTTGGGTACATGGATGTAGCAATTTACAGCAGGAAGTGATGTTGCCCATTTCTCATGCATTCTGATGCATAATATAAATTAATAATAGTTTATTTTGAAAATATTTAAACTTGAAATGCGTTAGTTTCAAAATTGTTGGACTTAAAATTCAGTATTTCACAAAAAATACAAATACAGCAGGTTACTCATTGAAAATGTTTAGCATTATAGTTTTTTGAAGCATATAGCATGTATTGAGATCATTTTGAGTGTTTTGAAATTGAGTTTTAGGAGCCTATTAATTATAAAGACAATACTGTAATTATCAGTCCATTTTGTGGCGGTAATAATTTTTTTATGTGATTATCTTCACTATGTATTAACAATTTCTACAGGGACAGTTCTTTCAATAAAGTGCCGTCCCTGAGGACTATATAACCTGCATATTAGAGGAACCTTCCATATTTTTGAAAGACTCCATAATGTCTGCCTATGGGCACACTGTCCGTTTCCGATAGGGATCTCAAGATCTGTAGGCACTGAAATAATTTAAGTGAAAAAGGGCTTGATACGTATGCTTATTAGGAAACTAATAAGAATGTGCTTCTGCAGCAGGTTACATTGGTTTCCATAAGGAAAACATTGGGGTGTAGAGTGGATCCTGATCCAGAGGCACCAACAGGCTAAAGCTTTAGGCTGTCCCAGGATGCATTGGGGCCTTCTCTATAACCCCCGCCAGCAGGCACTGAGAGCTCAGTTTCGAGTTGATGCCTGCAGAGCAGGTCACCTAACAAGAGGGCTGCACTGGGCAGCCCTGAAAAAGCTTTTCTGATAGAAGATTTCTTCTCTGGGCTGTCAGTGCTGTATGTCATGGTGACAATTCAGTGCTGCAACTCCATCACCTCCCAAGTGGCGTCACATATTCCCGCGGCCTGGTTCCCGGGTACTTGCAGCGGAGAAGTCCGGCTTAGGCACAGAGTCGCAGACTGCTCTCTTGTTTCGCGTGGCTGCTACGGGGAGGCAGTAAGAGGGTCCCCAAGGCGTGACCCGCCATTAAATCGCGTTCCGTCCGCGACCTAGGGAGATGGGTCACGGCGCTGGTGTGGACACTGTCACTGGGCAGGGACCCCCACTACACCACCGGGGCATCTGAGTACAGGTCGGGTGTACTAACACCCCATTTAATAAGGCTCGCAGTACCCAGGGTGGAAGTCCAACATAGGGGAGGCGGCGCTTGACCTGTAGCCCCTCCCCCGGTCTAGAGCGCCATCTCGTCGCAGATTTCCCACCCTGGAGCTGCGTCACACTCTCCCACGCTCCCTGACTGAGACGCTGCGCGCCATCTTCTGAGCACAGCTGCTGCTGGTCTCCGGGATTGCAGGGCAAGGTCTCCCTTGTATTGCCGCCTGTACACAGCACTGAGACTTGAGTATATTGACACTTGATTATCCTACAAGTCTTGATACAGACCGCGTTAGTTGACAAAGAGTGTACCCTTACAGAATATATTGTACGAGTATTCTGATATATCCTCCGGTGACTGACAGCGCTGTGATATATATATATATATTATAAATCCAGTGCAGCTTTATTGTGATGATAATTTCTGCATTGCCTATGACTGTGCCTGTTTCTGCTGTGTGGTTTCACTCTCACTGTTTCCCAGATATGACTGTTACTATATTCTGTATCCAGGGCTAGGTGCGTTTGGGTCAAATAATATAGTATCACACAGTATTTATTTATCACATAAGTATATTCTACTGTATTACAGTCACATAATACTGGATTCTATTCGCAGGTATTGTATTTTGTCTGGCTTTATCGTACAAAATAGCCCTGTTGCATTTCTTCATAATGTCTAACAGAAAGGGCAGTAAATCGGTGGAAGCTCCTGCATCATGCAGAGCATGCTCCAAGGATTTACCAGAGGGGGAAGTGTTGTATGATGGTCTGTGTATTACTTGCCATGCACCTCCCAGTCAGTCCGCAGCTTCTGCATCTACACAGGAGCCACCCTTGGCTGCGTTCACCACCCTACTGGGTACTCTGGTGGAATGCCTAGCACCCCTTATCGGACCACCGGTGTCACTACCAGCACAAATTGTCCCTATGGTTAATCCGCCTTGGGCGGAAAATTTATCTAACCAACTGCAGCAATTAAATTAGTCTTTAATTAGACAGAAATCTACACCAGGTCACTCCCGTGTCCCTGGGTCCTCTAAGCGGGCTGTTTACTCCTCACAATCCACAAACCGCTCTGATGTTTCATCTGAAGAGGAGGGGGAGCATACGGTCCTGTCAGACACTGAATTGTTACTGATGAGGATTCTCCCTTGCAAAATTATGTCTCTGCCTTAGTGGTTGCTCTTAAGCATATCCTACAAATCACTGATAATGAGGATTCCACTACTGTGGCAAAGTAAACTAATAAGTTTAAACAAGAAGATGGTTAAAACTAGATTACCCCATTTTGATCAACTTGTGGACATCAGGCAGGAACCCTAGTCTAATCCAGGGAAGAAATTCCCTCTGCCTAAACGGGCCTTGGCTCGCTATCCTCTCCCTGCAGAGTTATGTACCAAATTGGAAACTCCACCACCGGTGGATTCTCACGTCACCCGTCTTGTGGTGTCGTCCACTCTGCCTGTCACCACTGTCTCAATGAAGGAATCGACAGATAAGCATGTGGAGCGATGCCTGAAGTCTACTTCCTTACAGGGGTTACACATAGATCCACTATAGCTGACTCCTGGGCTGCAAAAGGTATTGAGGCGTGGGTTCAGGCGTTAGAGGAAGAGCTGCCCGAGGATATATCTGACAATGCCAGACAATACCTGTCTCACATTACCACCGCCGCCTATTACATTCAGGAGATGTCCTCTGAGGCGGGTGTATTGGCAGCCAAGGCGTCGACTACGTCTGTCCTGGCTCGCCGCATACTATGGTTGAGGTGATGGAAAGTAGACGTAGACTCCAAAAAGACCTTGGAGGTACTCCCCTTCACTGGGTACATTTTGTTTAGGGTAGACCTAAATAAAATTGTGTCTGAATTAACAACCACTAAGACTGCTTTTCTTCCCACTACTAATCCTTCTGCACAGAAGACAAAAGGTACCACTTTTCGTTCCTTTCGACCTCAAGTGAAAGTAAAAGGGCAGGCATACCCGAGACAATCTCGTGCTCTCAAGACCACCAAGCCCAAGGCGAAACAATCCTGGGCAGCCTGCTTCAAAACATTACAAGCCTGCTGCATGACAGGGCGGGCCTTCCTCTGGGGGATACCAGGGTGGGAGTCCGACTTCTACAGTTCGCCCAGGTCTGGTTAAACCCAGCTTCAGACACATGGGTACTGAAAGTTGTCTCTCACGGGTACTCTGTCTCCTTCAAGAGACGTCCCCCATGCCAGTTCTGCACTATGACCCTCCCCTCGGATCCGTTAAAGGTGCAAGCTCTACAAACGGTTGTGAGTTCTCTCCTGAGTACAGGAGTGTGTGTGCCGGTACCTCAGTCCCAGAGAGGCAGTGGTTACTACTTGTTCCTGTTTCTGCTCCCGAAACCCAATGGGTCCTTCCGGCCTATACGAAATCTCAAATCTCTGAACAAGTTTGTGAGAGTGTCCAGGTTTCATATGTAAATGCTGCGCTCATTTGTACTGGCTATGGAACTCGGAGACTATATGGTATCCCTGGATATACAGGATGCATATCTACATATTTCTATTGCCATGTCGCATCAGCAGTTCCTGCGGTTTTTTATTGGCAACCTTCACTACCAATTCCAGGCTGTGCCATTTTGGACTGGCTATGGCTCCTCAGATCTTCACCAAGGTTATGGCTGTGATGATGGACCATCTCCGTCGCCAGGGAGTTAGAATCCTGCTGTACTTGGATGACCTGCTGATTCTGTCAAATTGCCACAAAGTCCTTCTCCATCATCTACAACTGACAATGACCTTCCAGCAAGCCCATGGGTGGCTAATCAATTGAAAGAAGTCTTTGCTGTCCCAGCTCAGAGTATGGTGCATCTAGGGGCACTTTTGGGCACGCACAAAGACTGTTTTTTTGTCTCTGGACAAAGTCCTGCAGGTTCAGGACAGGATAAGATGCTTTCTTCGTCGCCCCAGAGTTGTCAATACAATCGGCGATGCAAGTACTTGGCCTGATGGTGTCGACTTTCGACATGGTAGAGTACGCTCAATTTCATTCCCGCCCACTACAACGGTTAATCCTTTCCAAGTGGGATGATCTGCTTCATCGGATCAGATCTCAAATGATCTCTTTGACTCCGGAGGTTCGTCTGTCGCTGACCTGGTGGCTCTAGGACCAGCACTTGAGCAGGGGCCGTTCCTTCTGGATACCCGACAGGATCCTGCTGACTACGGATGCCAGTCTGAGGGAGAATGGGAGCGGTGTTGGAGCAACACTGTTTTCAAGGTCATTGGACAAAGAAGGAATTACTCCTTCCAATAAATAGTCAGGAGCTGAGGGCAGTGTTCAATGCCCTATCTCTTGCCCTGCCTCTAGTACAGAACAGGCCTGTTCAAGTACAGTCAGACAATGCCACCACGGTGGCATACATAAACCATCAAGGCGGCACTCGAAGCCACACGGCAATGTTGGAAGTGTCAAAAGTCCTTTGTTGGGCGGAATGACATCTGCCAGCCATATCGGCAGTGTTAATTCCGGGCATCCTGAACTGGGAAGCGGACTTCCTCAGTCGCCAGGACGTGCACGCCAGAGAGTGGAGTCTTCATCCAAAAGTCTTTCAACTTCTAGTGGACAGGTGGGGTCTACCAGACGTAGACCTCATGGCGTCTCGACACAATCGCAAGCTTCCGGTCTTTGGATCACGGACCAGGGCTCCTCAAGCAGTGTTAGTGGATGCACTGGCACTTCCATGAATCTTTAGGCTGCCCTACCTATTCCCTCCAGTGTCACTGCTGCCAGGGTCCTACGGAAGTTCAAACAAGGGGGAGGAATACTACTACTAGTTGCTCCAGCGTGGCCCAGACGGCATTGGTTCTCAGACCTACAGGGTCTGTCGACAGGGCGTCCCCTTCTACTTCTTCAGTGCCCTGACCACCTCATACAGGGCCCTTGTCTCTACCTAGACCTGGCCAGACTGGCTTTGATGGTGTGGCTCTTGAAGCATCGCTCCTGAGGGTCAAAGTATTTTCCGAGGCGGTTATTCAAACCTCTGCCCAGATTTATTATAGGATTTGGAATTCTTACTTCACCTGGTGTGCTGATAAGAATTACAATGCCTATAGATTCATAACTTCCAGAATTCTGGCTTTTCTGCAAAGAGGCCTGGACTTAGGCCTTCGTCTGGCCTGCCTCATGGTTCACATATCTGCCTTGTCGGTATGGGTTCAGAGAAAAATTGCATCTATACCTAACGTTCATACATTCACACAGGGTGTCCTGCAGATTCAGCCTACCTTTGTCCCTCCTGTGGCTCCATGGGATCTGTCTGTTGTACTGCATGCCCTGCAAGCGTCTCCATTTGAACCTCTTGAATTGGTGGACTCTAAATGGCTCACGGCCAAGGTCCTGTTCTTGCTGGTTATTGCCTCTGCAAGACGGGTGTTGGACTTAGGCGCTTTGTCCTGCCGTCCACTCTTTCAGATATTTCACCATGACCGGGCGGTTCTACTAACTCGACCTGGTTCTTTACCTAATGTGGTGTCATCTTTTCACCTTAACCAAAATATTGTGGTTCCGGCCTTTAACTCTTCGGACTTTTCTCCCAAAGAACGTTCTTTGGATGTGGTTAGGGTTCTCCGTATCTATGTGGAGAGGACTGCCTCTATCAGGAGGTCAGATAACCTTTTTGTTCTGTGTGATTTCCACAAACGTGGCTTGCCTGCAAATAAGTAAACCTTGGCCAGATGGAATAGAATGGTGATTGCACAAGCTTAAGCGCAGGCTGTACTCCCAGATCCTGCTGCTATTAAAGCCCATTCTACTCGGTCTGTTGGACCTTCTTGGGCAGCCCGCTGTGGTGTATCTGCAGAACAATTGTGCAAGGCGGCTACGTAGTCTTCTGTGAACACGTTTCTTAGGTTCTATGCCTTTGATACCTTCGCCTCCCAAGATGCTTCCTTTGGACGCCGGATTCTCATATCCGGTATGGCGTGTCCTCTCCCTTGAGGAACTGGTTTAGGACATCCCCGATGTTTTCCCTGTGGAAACCAATGTAACCTGCTGCAGAAAAGGAGAGTTATGGTAGACTTACCATTGTTAACCCTCTTTTTGCGAGGTACATTGGATTCCACAGGGTGCCCACCCTGACGCACCAAGCTTCTTTGGGTTGTATGGCATTAGCCGCTGGTACCTTCTCCAGTCGTGAGAATGTGGTTCTATGTGACTAACATCTGACTTCTTTCTTTCCTGCTCCTGCACTGGACTGGTTTACGAAATTGAGCTCCCAGTGCCTGGAGGCAGGGTTATAGAGGAGGCCCCAATGCATCCTGGGACAGCTAAAGCTTTAGCCTGTTGGTGCCTCTGGATCAAATCCACTCTACACCCCGATGTTTTCCCTGTGGAACCCAATGTACCTCGCAGAAAGAGAGTTAACAATGGTAAGTCTACCATAACTCTCCTTATTTTACAGTGGAATGGAAGGTATACATTACTTTTTGGTAACCCACACAGTAATTAATAAGTGTGTGGAGAAAGTATTTATATTTAGATTCTGTGGTGTGGTTTGGTTGTTTTATCGGGTGCCCAAAGTAATGAGCGCCCGTCGGAGCAATTCAGTTGTTGCTCCAATGAGGCACCCATTTCTGTTGACGCGTCCAAAAGCACTGGGTTTAGCCGCGCATACAGGTTGAGTATCCCTTATCCAAAATGCTTGGGACCAGAGGTATTTTGGATATCGGATTTTTCCGTATTTTGGAATAATTGCATAGCATAATGAGATATCATGGTGATGGGACCTAAGTCTAAGCACAGAATGCATTTATGTTTCATATACACCTTATACACACAGCCTGAAGGTCATTTTAGCCAATATTTTTTATAACTTTGTGCATTAAACAAAGTGTGTGTATATTCACACAATTCATTTATATTTCATATACACCTTTTACACACAGCCTGAAGGTCATTTAATACAATATTTTTAATAACTTTGTGTATTAAACAAAGTTTGTGTACATTGAGCCATCAAAAAACAAAGATTTCACTATCTCACTCTCACTCAAAAAAGTCCGTATTTCGGAATATTCCGTATTTCGGAATATTTGGATATGGGATACTCAACCTGTATAATATAATATAATATAATATATACACAGACAGGCAGGTGGCACTCGGATAAAAAACTTCAGACCACAGCGAATAGCATCAACGCTTCGAGATTTAATATCTCGTCACGATAAACATACACAAACTGTATATAAAAATTAACCTTGTATACCACACCATCACTTTGTGTAGCATCCGCCGCCGGGACTCCTGGAAACCTTCCATAATGGACGTCATCACTCTGTGCCCATTGGCAAGGCTACCACATAAAAACAAATCAAAACTAGCAGTGAAAAAATATATATAAATACAAAACACACACACAGGCAAAATGAGTAGGCGTGAAGTTACAAACCAATCGCTACACCTGTTGTTATAACAATGTAGCTACAAGATATACATTAATTTTAAATCATATAATATACTGAAGTCGGAGAGATCAAAAATAAATCATACAAGTTAGAATAATAACAACATGCAATATTCTCAGAGACACACATTCCAATTGCTTTTACTACTTGACATATATCAAGGATAAATAAATGTTTAACAAAATCATAAATCCCCAAACGTTTGTTTCGGGCCATTAGGAGCTCCCTAATCAATGTATCCACTGAACCTCACAACGTAATAGTTTCCCAGATCGATCACCCCTGCGTATGGATACAGGTATGTGGTCAATCAAAATAAATTTAAGAGCAGACAAATTATATCCTTCTCTGAGAAAATATCAGTAGTTGTCTTCATACAATAAAGTGTGTTTTATTGTGTTCTAAAATTCCAGATATTTATTACATTTAAAAAATGCTATTTGAGGAGAGTAGGCAAGTATGATTTAAACATTAAGGATGTGTTCCTGTTTCATATTCCATAAATTATGCTGCACAAGTTTTGATGGCACATGGGATACAGAGGGAATAGTCTGCTGACATGTCACATGCAACTCATGCACATTAATTTAAAGGAGATCTGTAGGTTAACCCAGTTGCGCTATGGAGGAATCCTGGTATCCTAGCTTAGGTCAATGTACTCTGTGTTTTGAATGTCTTTCCTTTGCCTACGGATGTAATGCATTTTTTTTTAAATTGTGACAGCAAGTATTAAAGTGTTAAATCAGGTTTGTTGTGTATCTCCTGTCCCAAGTGTATTTATATGCCAATAAATATGAGGAACATCCTTTAGTTAGTGAATATTGCCTAATATCTGCCATGCAAAATGTGTGGCAACGGTCTGTTTACTAGTATTTATATAATTATAGTGGGTGTCCGCATTTATGCATGGAATAATCAATTCCTTTTGTGCTTTATGGAAGGGTCTATTCTTATGAATTCATGTGTGTACATTAATATGTGTTGTTGTCAGCATTGTAAAGTGTAATCTTTCTTTTCCTAAGAAACTGTAAAAAAGTAATTCCTGTGTAATTCCTCGAACCGTGAGCTACCTTGTTGATCCTGCCAATAGCATACGCTGGTCTCACAGATTAAGCCATGCACGTGTACGTATACATGGCCGGTACAGTGAAACTGCGAACGGCTCATTAAATCATACAAACAATAAAGAAAAAATAGCAGCGCTAAATTCAATTAATACTAAAAAGACATGAATTAGATGAAAACAGGTAAAAACATTTATTAATGATTCTGATTAAAATACCAATTAAGATCAATATGATCACCGGCAAGATTAATGATACCAGAAATGTCCGTTCCTTTTGAATAACTGGACACCAGTTTAGGCAGATTTATATAGGCTTAGGAGCTGGTTGCACAGTCCCAAAGAAAATATTACTGCTTCTTATGCCACTGGAGGGAGAAAGTTCCATTAGAAGATTCTTCAATCAGGAGTTGGTAACATGATCTCAGTCCTCACCAGTATGCAGAGTTTTACTTGCGGAAAGGGTCCTTAGTAGGCCTAATTTGTATCCACCAAATGTTGAATCTGGACATCCAGTATGGTCCGGGCACTGATTCTGTAGCAAACAGCCGGTGATCAGGATGGCACCTGACGCGTTTCGCTGCAGGTCCTGCAGCTTTTTCAAAGGTGATCTGTCTTATGTGGAGGCAAGGTATTTATACCTGTGGTGATCATTGATCAATCACACCTGTTCTCCTAATCCATCTCAATTAACTAGAATTTTCATAAAAACACATAATATTTCATATATTTTACACCTTAATTTGGTAAATATTAGACTCAGCAGGGCAAAAAAACATTTGAGATCTTCCTAATTTAAAAAAAGAACGATTTTTAATATTATCCTTCATGATTAACTTCCATGTAAAACGGGGATAAACAACCATGTGACCATATTATGTGTGTTGTTGCTAAGCAACTAAATATCTACTTCCGGGTTGTCGCCGACACTCAATTTTCTGTTTTGGATCCTGTAAATAAAAACAACATCTATTGACACTTAATTGTGTCATTGTTATGTTAAGCACTAAGGATAACTCTCCACCTTGCACCCGATCGCCCCATCTCCTTATTCAGGCTGACATCGGCGGTACTCAGTGGTAAAGAAGCGGTCACGTGACATCCGCACGTGACTCGCTTCGGGACTTCCGCTTAACAAGGGGAGGGAGTGTGGTCAGTGTTACTTAGTTACAAAGTGCGGTCACGTGGTATTCCCACGTGACTCGCTTATAAACTCCCACTTTACATGACGCTTTTGGGTCACTTGGAAACAAAGAATGCGGTCACGTGACTCGTTACGTGACCCTCATCCTATTTTAGTTTCAGGTTTTTGGAACGCATAGGAGTTCTACCTATTCCTAGGTGCTTCCTTTAAGATGGTCACATGGTCATTATGACGAGTTTCCTGAACAGTGTTCAACAGCGCCCTGTTGCCTAGCAACACAGCGCAATAATAATAAAGATGTTTATTTAGCCATAAAATTACATTCAACTTGATGGTGCTGCAACACATATATAGCTCATATTGCGTAGAAGTATTAGTATACTTAAATACCTATAGGGCACATACAATTGAATACACAATTATAACTATAATTTAAATGGTAGTACAGACAAGTCAGTGTATAAATATCCAATCTACAGAGGCTAATCAATGTACAACCTCAGAATGACTTTCATGATACTGAAAAGAGAGATTTAGGCATAATCCACATTAAAAACGCCCCCCCTGAACCTACCCCTAAGGGTTTCTAATATAATCCCGTATGTATTGAGATTGGACTAACATGGTCTCTTAAGACCTTATTTGTTCTTAGTACCGAATGGGAAAACCAAACAGTCCCCCTTTTTCCAGTGCTCTTTCTCCCGTAAAGTGATATAGATTGATAGGGATGTCTCAGATGACAGTATTCAACTCTACAGAGTCATTCAATCCCTCAGGAAAAATACTGTTCATCCTAAACATCCACATGACTTCTTGTTTGCATAACTTCCGAAACCTATCCCCCCCCCGCCCCCTCCCCCTAAGGGTTCTGGGGATAAACTCAAGGCCCACCAATTTGAGACCGGTTGGATCCCCCTGATGACACTCACTATAATGTTTAGACACACTATGTGTTTGTATTTTATGTAGAATATTTCTGCGGTGCTCTAAAAATCTTATCTTAAGAGTACGGGTAGTTCGGCCTACGTATTTCTTTTTGCATCCACATGTTAATAAATATATTACGTAAGACGTTTCGCAGTTTATAAAACTCTTAATTTCATAGAATTTATCACTTACGTCATCTATCAAGACTCAAGTGGTTTTATTTTGGATGTTATTGCAAGTGATACATCTATTTCTACCACATTTATAGCACCCCTTGATCTTAGATTGTGGTTTAACCACTCGCAGCCTCCTGTGGCACCGTTAACAGATTTTTTAGGGATTTTTATGCAACTTGGAGCCAGAAGGTTTTTTAAAGATTTATTTTTCCGAAATATAAACCGTGGATTCTGTGATAAGTATGAAGAAAGATAAACATCCTGTTTTTAAAATGTTGTAGTTCTTTTCAACAATATTTTGAATCTCACTATGACAGTTAGTGAACGTGGAAATAAACGCGACCTCTTCCTCTCTATTAAACCTCACCTTCTCTCTTTTCCTTTTGTTTGGTATCAATAATTGGTTTCTATCTAATTTTCTCACTTCTTGTAAGGCACTATTCACAAGAGATTCGGGGTATCCTCTGACAATAAAGGAATTAAACCTCTCACTGGCTTGATTCTCAAAGGAACTCACTCAAATCTGAACAGTTCCTTCTAATACGTAAAAATTGGCTTTTAGTAATACTTTTTTCCAGGGCATATAATGGGCACTTCTAAAATACAAATATGCATCAGTGCCTACCTCCTTGGAAAAATTTGAAGTACAATTCTGGTTATTAATCTCCAAGGATATATCAAGAAATGTAATTTCTTTAGAATGATAAGAGTGAGTGAATACTAAATTAAAAGTGTTCGAATTAAGGTGATTAACAAATAATTGTGCTGAAGTGCTATCCCCATCCCAAATAATAAACAAATCGTCTATATAACGGCCATAGAGAACCAGGTTCGCGCCAAAGCCGCCCCCCCCCCCCCCCACACACACACACAAGCTGGTCTTCGACCTCGCCCATGTAGAGATTGGCATAGCTGGGCGCGAACCTGGTTCCCATGGCCGTTCCCGTCACCTGGAGATAGAAAGTGTCAAGAAATAGAAAATAATTGTGCTGTAATATGAAAAGTACAGAATCCAATAGAAATTTCTGGTGTTTTTCAGACAAATCATCATCTTTATTTAGCCGTTTGGCTAAGGTGCTGACCCCTAATTCGTGGGGAATATTAGTATATAAACTTTGTACATCGAGTGTAAGGAACGCATAGGTCTCCCTCCACTCGATGTCACCAATTAAATTGAGAAAATGTGTTGTATCTTTGATGTGTGACTTTAATTTACAAACCCGTGACTGTAAAAAAGAATCGACATACTGTGACAAATTAGAAGTGAGAGAATTAGTGCATGAAATAATAGGGCGATCGGGTGGTGAGGTGAGGGACTTGTGGATTACCACAGAATCCACGGTTTATATTTCGGAAAAATAAATCTTTAAAAAACCTGGCTCCAAGTTGCATAAAAATCCCTAAAAAATCTGTTAACGGTGCCACAGGAGGCTGCGAGTGGTTAAAACCACAATCTAAGATCAAGGGGTGCTATAAATGTGGTAGAAATAGATGTATCACTTGCAATTACATCCAAAATAAAACCACTCGAGTCTTGATAGATGACGTAAGTGATAAATTCTATGAAATTAAGAGTTTTATAAACTGCGAAATGTCTTACGTAATATATTTATTAACATGTGGATGCAAAAAGAAATACGTAGGCCGAACTACCCGTACTCTTAAGATAAAATTTTTAGAGCACCGCAGAAATATTCTACATAAAATACAAACACATAGTGTGTCTAAACATTATAGTGAGTGTCATCAGGGGGATCCAACCTGTCTCAAATTGGTGGGCCTTGAGTTTATCCCCAGAACCCTTGGGGGGGTGGGGGGGATAGGTTTCGGAAGTTATGCAAACAAGAAGTCATGTGGATGTTTAGGATGAACAGTATTTTTCCTGAGGGATTGAATGACTCTGTAGAATTGAATATAGTCATCTGAGACATCCCTATCGATCTATATCACTTTACGGGAAAAAGAGCACTGGAAAAAGGGGGACTGTTTGGTTTTCCCATTAGATACTAAGAACAAATAAGGTCTTAAGAGACCATGTTAGTCCAATCTCAATACATACGGGATTATATTAGAAACCCTTAGGGGTAGGTTCAGGAAGGGGGGCGTTTTTAATGTGGATTATGCCTAAATCTCTCTTTTCAGTATCATGAAAGTCATTCTGAGGTTGTACATTGATTAGCCTCTGTAGATTGGATATTTATACACTGACTTGTCTGTACTACCATTTAAATTATAGTTATAATTGTGTATTCAATTGTATGTGCCCTGTAGGTATTTAAGTATACTAATACTTCTACGCAATATGAGCTATATATGTGTTGCAGCACCATCAAGTTGAATGTAATTTTTTGGCTAAATAAACATCTTTATTATTATTGCGCTGTGTTGCTAGGCAACAGGGCGCTGTTGAACACTGTTCAGGAAACTCGTCATAATGACCATGTGACCATCTTAAAGGAAGCACCAAGGAATAGGTAGAACTCCTATGCGTTCCAAAAGCCTGAAACTAAAATAGGATGAGGGTCACGTAACGAGTCACGTGACCGCATTCTTTGTTTCCAAGTGACCCAAAAGCGTCATGTAAAGTGGGAGTTTATAAGCGAGTCACGTGGGAATACCACGTGACCGCACTTTGTAACTAAGTAACACTGACCACACTCCCTCCCCTTGTTAAGCGGAAGTCCCGAAGCGCGTCACGTGACCGCTTCTTTACCACTGAGTACCGCCGATGTCAGCCCGAATAAGGAGATGGGGCGATCGGGTGCAAGGTGGAGAGTTATCCTTAGTGCTTAACATAACAATGACACAATTAAGTGTCAATAGATGTTGTTTTTATTTACAGGATCCAAAACAGGAAATTGAGTGTCGGCGACAACCCGGAAGTAGATATTTAGTTGCTTAGCAACAACACACATAATATGGTCACATGGTTGTTTATCCCCGTTTTACCTGGAAGTTAATCATGAAGGATAATATTAAAAATCGTTCTTTTTTTAAATTAGGAAGATCTAAAATGTTTTTTTGCCCTGCTGAGTATAATATTTACCAAATTAAGGTTTAAAATATATGAAATATGTGTTTTTATGAAAATTCTAGTTAATTGAGATGGATTAGGAGAACAGGTGTGATTGATCAATGATCACCACAGGTATAAATACCTTGCCTACACATAAGACAGATCACCTTTGAAAAAGCTGCAGGACCTGCAGCGAAACGCGTCAGGTGCCATCCTGATCACCGGCTGTTTGCTACAGAATCAGTGCCCGGACCATACTGGACGTCCAGATTCAACATTTGGTGGATACAAATTAGGCCTACTAAGGACCCTTTCCGCAAGTAAAACTCCGCATACTGGTGACGACTGAGATCATGTTACCAACTCCTAATTGAAGAATCTTCTAATGGAACTTTCTCCCTCCAGTGGCATAAGAAGCAGTAATATTTTCTTTGGGACTGTGCAACCAGCTCCTAAGCCTATATAAATCTGCCTAAACTGGTGTCCAGTTATTCAAAAGGAACGGACATTTCTGGTATCATTAATCTTGCCGGTGATCATATTGATCTTAATTGGTATTTTATCAAAATCATTAATAAATGTTTTTACCTGTTTTCATCTAATCCATCTCTTTTTAGTATTAATTGAATTTAGCGCTGCTATTTTTTCTTTATTGTTTTGTATGGTTTTTGGTATCAGGATTGACTAATCCTGTTGTTTAGCAGCAGCATTAGAACAACAGCCTAACCTGCGCCTGAGCATCAACCTTGGCTCATTAAATCAGTTATGGTTCCTCAGCTTATGTATACCGTATTCGTTTGTGTAGTAGCACAAAGCCGTATTCCTTTTAGAGGGTTTGCATCACATTAAATAACACCCTCGACTGATTCCCTCTCTAATACATTTCATGAGGAGAAAATACCTGGTGGTAAGAAAGGGTTGATTGAATTAATCTGTGCAGATGACATGCCCCTACTGGCAGACATATTTTGCATAGATAACTGTGCCCAAGTACCTCATTGTCAGCTGTACACTGAGAAATGTCTTGTTGTCAGTTATATGGTACATGGACATAACCCTTACATTTTGGCTATTTCCGGTTACCGTACTCCTCTACCACGTGACGTGTTGTCAGGAACACTAAAAGCAATTGTCTGAAACCATAGAAGTGCTATAGTGTCAAGTGACTCTCTGGTACCTCCACACAACATTCTTAAGGTGTCAGGATTCCTCATTGCTATAAGATAGGAGCAAACTAGCATTAATAGCAGGGCAACCCACACCTCTACTGTCTATGCTTGTGGCCCACAGGATTGTTGCACCTCATTTGGGACATTGGTGTGGAGTACACTGACAAAGGGCACTACTTTTCCATATTTCTCATACGTCCTAGAGGATGCTGGGGTCACATCAAGAACCATGGGGTATAGACTGGATCCGCAGGAGACAAGGGCACTTTAAGACTTTCAAAGGGTGTGAACTGGCTCCTCCCTCTATGCCCCTCCTCCAGACTCTGAAAAAGACTTATGTTAGGTTTTTTATTTTCAGGGAGACTGCTGGCAACAGTCTCCCTGCTTCGTGGGACTTAGGGGAGAGAAGTCAGACCTACTTCTGTGAGTTTAAAGGCTGTGCTTCTTTGGCTACAGGACACCATTAGCTCCTGAGGGTCTGATTGTTAGGTACGCCTAGATGCTCATTCCCAGAGCCTGCCGTCATCCCCCTTGCAGAGGCAGAAGTCAGAAGACAGGTGTGTAGAAGAAGAAAAGAAGACTTCAGTGACGGCTTCTGAGGTACCGCAGCGAGGTACCGCAGCGCTCGCACGCTGCGCGCCATGCTCCCACGCACAGCGGCACTAGAGGGCGCGGGAGGGGGGGGGGCCTGGGCAGCATATATGACCTCTATAAGTAACTGGCAAGAGCGGACATAGTGCCAGGGCACTGTCCGGACCCCCGCCAGTATAAAAATGTATTTGAAAAGAGCGGGTCTGCAGCGCGCCATTACGGGGGCGGAGCTTAGCCCTCACAGCACACAACCTGGCGCCATTTTCTCTACACAAGGCTGCAGAGACGCTGGTCCTTCCCCACACTGCTGCATAAGTATTAGGGTGAAAAATGGGGGGGGGGGGGGCAGTTATTTTGGTGCATTATATGTTAATTATAAAAGCGCTGCAGGTCTGGAGCATTTTCTGTGGTGTTTCAGACCGGGATTAAGCGCTGGGGTGTAAGCTGGCAATAACTCCCTCTGTGTCCCTCTGACAGGCTTTCCTGTGGGTCTGTCCCCTATAGGTCCAGTGTGTCTGGGTGTGTTAGGGACACAAACGGCTGTGGGAGTGACCCTGTCGGCACCGCCGACACCTGATTGGGTGAATGTTTTGAGTACTTTGAATGCAAATGTGGCTCTGATAAATAAGAGAGTGGATAAATCTGAGTCTCAGAACCAGGCATGGAAGAAATCCGTAGAGGATGTGTTCTTACAAGTCCAGACCCCCTCGGGGTCACAAAAACGTTCATTTGCCCAGCTGGCAGACACGGATACCGACACAGACACTGACTCAAGTGTCGACTATAGTGATGCCAGATTAGATCCAAAACTGGCAAAGAGCATTCAGTACATGATTGTGGCAATAAAATACGTATTACATATCACTGAGGACTCTACTGTTCTGATACTAGGGTCTGTATGTATAAAGGAAAGAAACCTGAGGTAACGTTCCTCCCTCATGAACTGAACACGCTTTGTGAAAAGGTTTGGGAAAATCCTGACAAAGTTTCAGATTCCCAAAAGGATTCCAGTGGCGTATCCGTTTCCCTCTGGGGATAGGGAAAAATGGGAGTCACCCCCCCCATTGTGGACAAAGCTCTATCACGGCTGTCCAAAAAGGTGGCTCTTCCGTCCCCTGACACGGCAGCCCTAATGGATCCTGCGGATCGTAGGCAGGAAAATTCATTGAAATCCATTTGTCACCACGGGTACGCTACTCAGACCAGCCATTGCATCTGCGTGGGTGAGTAGTGCTATCGATAAAAATGGGCAGATAACTTGTCATCTGAAATAGATACCCTGGATAGGGATAGCGTTCTTTTGACACTAGGTTATACCAGGGATGCTGCAGTCTACCTAAAGGAAGCTGCGAGGGATATTGGCCTCTTGGGATCAAGGGCCAATGCCATGGCAGTCTCAGCTAGGAGAGCAGTGTGGATTTATCAATGGAATGCTGATGCGGACTCCAAGAAAGCTATGGAGTCTCTACCATATAAAGGTGGTGTATTGTTTGGTGACGGCCTCGCTGACTTGGTATCTACGGCTACTGCGGGTAAGTCATCATTTTTACCTTATGTGCCTGCACCACAAAAGAAAGCACACCACTATCAGATGCAGTCCTTTCGGCCCAATAAATACAGAAAAGGCAGAGGGTCTTCCTTCCTTGCTTCTAGAGGAAAGGGAAAAGGTAAATGATCACCGGTTGTGGCCGGTTCCCAGGAGCAGAAGTCCTCCCCGGCTTCTGCCAAATCCACCGCATGACGCTGGGGCTCCTCTGCGGGAGTCCGCACCGGTGGGGGCACATCTCAGGCTCTTCAGTCAGTTCTGGGCTCGTTCGGTCCTGGACCCGTGGGTTTTAGAAATAGTGTCCCAGGGGTACAAACTGGAGTTTCAAGACGTTCCCCCCCCTTGCCGATTTTTCAAATTGGCCTTGCCAGCTTCTATTCCGGACAGGGAGGTGGTATGCGCCGCAATACAAAAATTGTGTCACAAGTCATTGTCAGGGTTCCCCCGTCGCAACAGGGAGAAGGCTTTTATTCGAGCCTGTTCGTGGTCCCGAAGCCAGACGGCTCAGTCAGACCAATCCTGAACCTCAAATCCCTCAATTTCTACCTGAGAAAATTTAAATTCAAGATGGAATCTCTCCGGGCAGTGATCTCCAGTCTGGAGGAGGGGGATTTTATGGTGTCGGTAGACATAAAGGATGCCTACTTACATGTTCCCATTTATCCTCCACATCAGGCTTACCTGAGGTTTGCAGTTCAGGATTGTCATTACCAATTTCAGACATTGCCGTTTGGTCTGTCCACGGCTCTGAGGGTTTTCACCAAAGTAATGGCCGAAATGATGGTTCTCCTGCGCAAACAAGGAGTCACAATTATCCTGTACTTGGACGATCTCCTGATAAAGGCGAGATCCAGGGACCAATTACTGCAGAACATTACGCTCTCCCTGACAATTCTGCAGCAACATGGTTGGCTCCTAAACTTGCCAAAATAACAGTTGGTTCCGAAGAGAAGGCTGTCGTCTTTGGGAATGATTCTTTACACAGAATTACAGAGAGTTTTTCTTCCAGTGGAAAAGGCTCTGGAAATTCAGAACCTGGTCAAACAAATTCTGAAACCAGCAAGAGTATCGATCCATCAATGCACTCGGTTGCTGGGGAAGATGGTGGCGGCCTACGAGGCCATTCAGTTTGGCAGATTCCATGCCAGAGTGTTTCAGTGGGACCTGTTGGACAAGTGGTCCGGGTCCCATCTGCACATGCACCGAAGGATAATCCTGTCTTCCAAGACCAGAATCTCACTCCTGTGGTGGCTGCACAGCTCTCACCTCCTAGAGGGATGCTGGTTCGGGATCCAGGATTGGATCCTAGTGACCACAGATAAGAGTCTCCGAGGCTGGGGAGCAGTCACACAGGGGGAAAGCTTCCAGGGGAGATGGTCAAGTCAGGAAATTTGTCTACACATAAACGTTCTGTAGTTAAGGGCCATTTACAACGGCCTTCTGCAAGCGGAACATCTTCGCAATCGGGACGTTTTGATTCAGTCGGACAACATAACAGCAGTAGCGTACATAAACCGCCAGGGCGGAACAAAGAGCAGAACGGCAATGGCAGAGGTCACAAAGGTTCTCCGCTGGGCGGAAAGGAATACAAGCGCTCTGTCAGCGATCTTCATTCCAGGAGTGGACAACTGGGAAGCAGACTTCCTCAGCAGACATGATCTCCATCCAGGAGAGTGGGGTCTTCATCAAGAGGTCTTTGCAGAAGTGACAAGTCTTTGGGGAATTCCTCAAATAGACATGATGGCATCTCGCCTCAACAAGAAACTTCAGAGATATTGTTCCAGGTCGAGAAACCCTCAAGCAATAGCAGTGGACGCCCTAGTGACACCGTGGGTGTTTCAGTCGGTGTATGTTTCCTCTGCTTCCACTCGTTCCAAAAGTGATAAAGATCTTGATAAAGATCATAAGACGAACAAAGGTTCAAGCGATCCTCATTGTTCCAGACTGGCCAAGGAGGGCTTGGTATCCAGATCTTCAGGAATTACTCATAGGAGATACCTGGCCTCTTCCTCTGAGGGAGGATCCGTTACAGCAGGGGCCGTGCGTGTTCCAAGACTTACCGCGACTTCGTTTGACGGCTTGGCGGTTGAACGCTGGATCCTATCCCGAAAGGGTATTCCCAAGGAAGTCATCCCCACTCTTATTCAGGCCAGAAAAGGAGTAACGTCTAAACATTACCACCGTATTTGGAGAAAATACGTGTCTTGGTGTGAATTCAGGAAGGCTCCTACGGAAGAATTTCAGTTAGGACGTTTTCTCCATTTTCTACAAGCTGGTGTGGATGCGGGCCTACAGTTGGGCTCAATTAAAGTACAAATTTCAGCCTTATCGGTTTTCTTCAATTGGCCTCCCTTCCAGAAGTTCAGACATTCGTGAAAGGGGTTCTGCACATCCAACCTCCATTTGTGCCTCCCGTGGCACCATGGGATCTTAACGTGGTGTTGCAATTCTTTCATTCTCATTGGTTTGAACCTTTACAGAAGGTAGAGTTGAAATTCCTCACTTGGAAAGTGGTGATGCTGTTGGCCTTGGCATCCGCAAGGCGGGTGTCTGAATTAGCGGCCTTGTCTCACAAGAGCCCTTATTTGATCTTCCATGAAGATAGAGCAGAGTTGAGGACTCGTCAGCAATTACTGACGAAAGTAGTTTCGTCGTTCCACTTGAATCAACTTATTGTGGTGCCAGTGGCTACTGACGCCTTGCTGGAATCAAAGTTTCTCGATGTAGTCAGAGCTTTGAAAATTTATGTCGCCAGAACGGCTCAATTTAGGAAAACAGAGGTTCTGTTTGTCCTGTCTGCTCACAACAAGATTGGGGCTCCTGCTTCCAAGCAGACTATTGCGCGCTGGATCTGTCATCCGATTCAGCATGCTCATTCTACGGCTGGATTGCCATTACCGAAATCGGTGAAGGCCCATTCTACCAGAAAGGTGGGTTTGTCCTGGGCGGCTGCCCGGGGGGTCTCGGCATTACAACTTTGCCGAGCGGCTACTTGGTCGGGTTCAAGCACCTTTGCGAAGTTCTACAAGCCCTGGACAGCATGAAACCTACTCTCACTGGAAAAAGGTAGCATATGATGTTGTGGCACAGTCCTACACCTCCGCCAGTATAAATATCAGAATTTAGCTCGGAGGGGAAACGCGCCATTACAGGGGGCGGAGCTTCTTCCTCAGGCAGCCAGCACACTGCTCGGCGCCATTTTCTCCCAGGGAAAGAAACGCTGATCCTCCTCTCCACTTCTGAATCAAGTATCTGGGTGCAAAAAGGGGGGGGGGGAGAGTGTAATTTGGGTGCTCAGTCATATTATTGGCATTATATAAGCACTTAAGGTCTCGTGTACAAAGTACATGACACAGGGATTTTTTCCTTGGGGCTGAGTTACGAGCTGGCAATTCCTGTTCTGTGTCCTTCTGACAGATTTTACTGTGGTTCGGTCCCCAATAAGCCCCGGAGTGTCTGTGGTGTGATTGTGCACGTGTGTGACATGTCTGAGGCAGGGAGCTCTTCCCCTGAGGCAGCCATTTTAGGGACACAGAGTTGTAATGTGGTGGCGCTGCCGTCGCACCACGAGCCTGAATGGGTGAAAGAATTACGTGATAGTGTGAATCATATCAGTAAGAGATTGGATAAGTCTGGGTCTCATGCAGAAAACTGGAGAAAATCAGTGGAAGATGTGATTTTTAGTAGTTCTGCTTTTTCATCCACAGGGGAACCCTCTGGGTCACAAAAAAGATCTTTTGCACAAGTAGTACAAACTGATACCGACACGGACTCTGATTCCTGTGTCGACACTAGTGATTCCAGGGGAATAGATCCGAAGTTAGCGAAAAATATTCAATACATTATTGCTGCTATAAAGGAGGTGTAAGAAGTTATTGTTGGCATAGTGCGATGGATCGATACCATAGGTGTGCAGCGGGAAGTCTTATAGATAAAGTATCACCTCAGGAGTTACCTTGTATACAGACAGAACGAGACTTGAGATTTGCATTCCCAAGTAATGCGTTATGTGGCCGAGGTCTTTTGTTTCAAACTGACGGTTTAGTTCTTGTAACAATTCAACTTCGTCCCCTTCTTGTTCAAAACAAACTAGCAAATCGTCCACGTAAATTAATACATAGAACCATCTTTCCTCTATCAACTTTGTATAGAGACATGGGTCTGCTTTGCTTCTGACGAATCCCTTGTCTATCAGAACTCCATTTATCTTTGTATTCCATGCTCTTGCTGCTTGTTTAAGACCATATATACTCTTGTTCAGTTTACATACATGATCTGGGTTCTGAGAATTCACGAAGCCTGGTGGTTGTTCCATGTATATATCTTCCTTTAGTTCACCATGTAGGAAAGCCGTCTTTACATCGAAATGTTTCACTTGCATACCCTTTATGGCTGCTGTTAGGAGTAAGGTTCTAATGGTAGTGTGCTTCACAACTGGAGCAAACGTTTCATCATAATCTTCTCCAAATTTCTGTGAATATCCTTTAGCAACGAGTCTTGCCTTGTATCTTTCTATTTTTCCTTCAGAATCATACTTGACCTTAAAAGTCCATTTACATCCTATGGCCTTTTTGTCTAATGGTAGTCTGGTCAATGTCCATGTCTGATTGTCTTCCATTGATTCCATTTCTTCTTTTGCGGCTCCTAGCCATTTCTGTGCTTCTCTTTCAGAAAAATTTGCAATTTCTTCCCATGTTGCAGGTTCTTGTATGTTAATGGCTTTTGCTTTGTAAGATAAACGTGTAGGTGCTTTTCCCTTATTTTCTCTTGAAGAGCGTCTCACCCCCTCGGATGCACTCTCATGAGTGTCGCTGGTATTTGTCTTGTGTTGTACTTCAACTTCTTGAGTGATCTCTACTTCATCTGTTTCTTTGGATTCAGTGCTTTCTTCTTCTTCAGTAGAGTCTACTGGAGTTATGACATCATCTCGTGTTTCTTCTATGAATGTCACACTGTTGCTTATAACTACTTTTCCAGTTCTTGGATTTAAGATTCTGTAGCCTTTTGAATGTTCACTATAGCCGACTAGAACTCCCTCTTCTGCTCGGTTCTGCAACTTGCTTCGTTTTTCAGCAGGAATGTAGACGAAGGCTCTGCATCCAAAAACTCTAATGTGCTTTAAGCTGGGTTTCTTACCGTGCCACAGCTCATATGGTGTCTTCCTTACTGCTTTGGAAAGTAGTCTGTTTTGAAGATAGGTGGCTGTTGCTGCTGCTTCGCCCCAATATTTATCAGGTAGTCCTGAATCTGTAAGCATGCACCTTATCATTTCTGTTAGTGATCTGTTTTTCCTCTCAGATACACCGTTTTGCTCTGGTGTATATGGTACTGTCTTCTGATGCTCAATACCGAGTCCTCTTAAGTACCGTTCTATTTTCTGTCCTGTGAACTCGCCTCCATTGTCGCTGCGAAGAGTTAGCATATTCCTCTTGAACCTGTTTCTGGTCATGGTCACGTAGTCTTGCAGCTTTTCTAAGACTTCATCTTTACTTTTTATTAGATAAGTGACTGTGAACCTGGAGTAGTCGTCAATGAATGTCAGCATATACCTTTTGTCTCCTACGGTTCGCGTTTTCATAGGTCCACATACATCACTATGTACCAGGTCTAGTGGTCTGGAAGCTCTGTTTTCACTTTTCTTAGGAATTGACGTCCTTGTTGCTTTTGCTTCTATGCAGCATTGGCACTTCATCATTTCCGAACAGTCTGACACTTTGAGATCCCTGGCTAGGTCTCTCTTCTGCATTTCCTTTATGCAATCTGGGTGTCTGTGTCCTAATCTTCTATGCCATTTGTGAATACAGTCAGCGTGTTTCTGTGTACTCAGCTTTGCCTGCTGTGCTGCGATATCCAGACAGTATAAATGTTCTTTTATTCTGGCTGTAGCTAGTGTTTCTCTTCCGTTTTGGATAAAACACTTATTATTCTGAAACTTTACAGTAAGTCCTTTTTCTACTAGATTCTTTACTGATAGCAGTGCTCCCTCAAGCTTGGGAACATATAGCACATCTGTTACGGGTATTTCTGCATAGCTGCCATTACCCTTGGAGCATAGGAATTTACCATTCCCTTTCCCTTCTGCAATGATATTTGTTCCATCTGCTAGGTAGATTGTTTCTTTATGGTTCAAATCAAGTTCAGTGAGGAAATCCTTGTTATTTGTCATATGACTAGTCGCTCCTGAGTCTACATACCACTTTTCTGATAATTGGGTTACTGTCGCTTTAAATGTTCCATTCCAATTGTGTGCTCCTGTATCTGTAAGTGTGGCTTTGGCTCTTTGTTTGTGTAATCTTTCTGGTGGTTTGTGCTGCTCTGTCTTCCATATGGTGCAAT
Organism: Pseudophryne corroboree; assembly: GCF_028390025.1. Taxonomy (NCBI): domain Eukaryota; kingdom Metazoa; phylum Chordata; class Amphibia; order Anura; family Myobatrachidae; genus Pseudophryne; species Pseudophryne corroboree. Next base: position 182,710,501 of record NC_086446.1, read on the forward strand.
CTTTTTTCAGGTGACCCACTTTCTTGCATCTGAAACATGCTCTTGTTTCCCTGGTGTGTGGCTTAGTGTCCGCCATTTTAAGTGCTTTCTCTGTGTCACTTTCAGTATTGCACTCTGTAAGCTCCTTTCTGCGTTGATACTCCTCTATGAGCCTGTTCTTCACAAAGTCTGGTGTGATTTCTGCTTCAGGTCTCATTTCTAGTGCATTTATTAGTGCACTGTATGTATCTGGTAAACTGCAAAGGAGGATGGCTACTATGTGGTTGCTTTTGATTTCTTCTCCCATTGACCTGAGCTGTATGGTTATCTCTAGTAGTGCACTGATGTGTTCTTGCATTGTCTTGCCTTTATTAAATCTCATTTGATATAATTTTCTTAATAGGAATAGTTTGCTGTTCAAACTTGATCCTTCATGCACTCTCTGTAAAGCACACCACATGCCTTTAGCTGTACTCTCTTGTCTTATGTGTATAAGCTGTTCATCTTCCACTAGTAAACTTATAGTGGCTCTTGCCTGTCTGTCCTTCTTAATCCACTGCTGATCCTCTCCTTCAGGTCTGTCTGCATTTATAACATCCCATAAATCATCTCTGGTTCATAGCATTTCTACTTTAAACTTCCATGTTTGATAGTTCTCATTAGAAAGCTTGCTAGCAGCTAGTCTGAGATCTGTGTAATTTGCCATAACCCTTCCTTGTATAGATCTCTCTATTCTTCTGTGGTATTAAACTTGTTTTACTCACAGTTTTCTTTCCAAGGTTCTCCTGGGTTGTTTCTTGTGTGCGTTACACAGTCTGCTGTCTGCGCCTGCTGGGACTTGCAGTGCGACTCGTGATCTGGATGCTGCTTAGGATGCACTCCTGAAAACTTTATCTTGTATAGACTCCAGTCTGGGCCCATAACCTGTTGGCATAGTGCGATGGATCGATACCATAGGTGTGCAGCGGGAAGTCTTATAGATAAAGTATCACCTCAGGAGTTAACTTGTATACAGACAGAACGAGACTTGAGATGTATATCTTCTTTATATAGTACTGAATAGCAGGATCAATATAACAACAAGTTTCAGTATCATCAGCTCATCTCCTTCTTTCAGAGACTCTTTCTAGAACACACATGTGAGGTAAAACAAACAAGTACAAACATATGCAACAGACAAACACTACACCTCTGTAAGTATACAGCGCCATCTGCTGCCCCTGTACGGTAATTACATGCATAGAAACAAACCCATAGTCTGTTGTACATATTTCAACAGTTATGGAGCCCCCTCCTTTACCCCAGGAGAAGGCTTACTTTAATAAAGAAAAGAAAATTAATGTAACTTTCCCTCCATCTCATGAGCTGAACAGTCTCTTTGAGGGAGTCTGGACTAACCCTGAAAATAAATTTCAGATTCCAAAAAGAATGCAGGCAGCTTACCCTTTTCCTGCAGAGGACCGGAAATGGTGGGAATCACCCCCCATTTTAGACAGTGCCCTGTCTCGGTTAACAAAAAAGGTGATTCTACCTGCGCCTGGAACGGCTTCACTAAAGGAGCCGGCAGATCGCAAGTTAGAAACTACGTTAAAATCTATTTATGTGACCAATGGGACGCTTCTCAGGCCTACCATTGCCTGTGCGTGGGTGAGTAGTGCTATTAAAAAGTGGTCGGAAAACTTGTCATCAGACATTGACACAATAGATAGAGATGAGATACTCCTAACATTAGGTCATATCAAAGACACTGCTGCATATATGCTGGAAGCCATGAAAGATATTGGTCTCTTGGGATCAAGAGCCGCTACCATGGCAATTTCAGCACGTAGGGCATTGTGGATTTGCCAATGGAATGCTGACGCAGATTCCAAAAGGAATATGGAGGCTCTCCCGTATAAAGGCGAGGCCTTGTTTGGAGATGGGCTGGATGACTTAGTTTCTGCGGCTACATTAAGCAAGTCGACATTTTTGCCTAATGCTCCGGCAAAAAAGACACATCACTCACAGATGCAGACCTTTCGGCCCAATAAATACAAAAAGGGTAAAGGTTCCCCTTTCTTTGCGGGTAAAGGAAGGGGAAAAGGAAAAAAATCCACAGCCTCTCCTGGATCACAGGAGCAGAAATCAACCTCTGCTTCTGCCAAATCTTCAGCATGACGCTGGGGCTCCCTTGCGGGAGTCCGCTTACGTGGGGGCACGTCTGAAACTCTTCAGTCAGATTTGGGCTCAATCTGGCTTGGACCCGTGGGTCTCACAAATAGTGTCCCACGGGTACAAGCTGAGTTTCAAGACATTCCCCCATGCCGATATTTCAAATCGGCCTTACCAGTTTCTATCCCAGACAGGGAAGTGGTATCAGCAGCAATCCAAAAATTGTGTCGGGATCAAGTGATTGTCCTGGTTCCCTTGTCGCAACAAGGAGAAGGGTTTTATTCAAGCCTTTTCGTAGTTCCGAAGCTGGATGGCTCGGTCAGACCGATTTTTCTAAATTTGAAAACACTGAATCTCTACCTGCAAAGGTTCAAATTCAAGATGGAATCTCTGAGGGCAGTGATTTCCAGTCTGGAGGAAAGGGACTTCATGGTGTCAGTGGACATAAAAGATGCCTACTTACATGTTCCTATCTATCCTCCGCATCAGGCTTATCTGAGATTTGCGTGCAGGATTGTCATTACCAATTTCAGATGTTGCCGTTTGGTCTCTCCACGGCACTGAGGGTCTTCACCAAGGTGATGGCGAAAATGATGGTCCTCCTTCGACAGCAAGGAGTCAATATTTCTCTATCGTCCTAAGTGGATGCTGGGGTTCCTGAAAGGACCATGGGGATAGCGGCTCCGCAGGAGACAGGGCACAAAAAAGTAAAGCTTTACTAGGTCAGGTGGTGTGCACTGGCTCCTCCCCCCATGACCCTCCTCCAGACTCCAGTTAGATTTTGTGCCCGAACGAGAAGGGTGCAATCTAGGTGGCTCTCCTAAAGAGCTGCTTAGAGAAAGTTTAGTTTAGGTTTTTTTCTTTACAGTGAGTCCTGCTGGCAACAGGATCACTGCAACGTGGGACTTAGGGGGAAAGTAGTAAACTCACCTGCATGCAGAGTGGATTTGCTGCTTGGCTACTGGACACCATTAGCTCCAGAGGGATCGAACACAGGCCCAGCCGTGGAGTCCGGTCCCGGAGCCGCGCCGCCGACCCCCTTGCAGATGCTGAAGCGTGAAGAGGTCCGGAAACCGGCGGCTGAAGACTCCTCAGTCTTCATAAGGTAGCGCACAGCACTGCAGCTGTGCGCCATTTTCCTCTCAGCACACTTCACTGGGCAGTCACTGAGGGTGCAGAGCGCTGGGGGGGGGCGCTCTGAGAGGCAAATATAAACCTTATACAAGGCTAAAAATACCTCACATATAGCCCATAGGGGCTATATGGAGATATTTAACCCCTGCCTGACTGGAAAAATAGCGGGAGAAGAACCCGCCGAAAAAGGGGCGGGGCCTATCTCCTCAGCACACGGCGCCATTTTCTGTCACAGCTCCGCTGGTCAGAACGGCTCCCAGGTCTCTCCCCTGCACTGCACTACAGAAACAGGGTAAAACAGAGAGGGGGGGCACATTAATGGCTATATATATATATATTAAAGCAGCTATAAGGGAGCACTTAATATAAGGATATCCCTTGTATATATAGCGCTTTGTGGTGTGTGCTGGCAGACTCTCCCTCTGTCTCCCCAAAAGGGCTAGTGGGTCCTGTCTTCATTAGAGCATTCCCTGTGAGTTTGCGGTGTGTGTCGGTACGTGGTGTCGACATGTATGAGGACGATATTGGTGTGGAGGCGGAGCAATTGCCAAATATGCAGATGTCACCCCCCAGGGGGTCGACACCAGAATGGATGCCTTTATTTGTGGAATTACGTGATGGTTTATCTTCCCTTAAACAGTCAGTTGAGGACATGAGGCGGCCGGACAATCAATTAATGCCTGTCCAGGCGCCTCAAACACCGTCAGGGGCTGTAAAACGCCCTTTGCCTCAGTCGGTCGACACAGACCCAGACACGGGCACTGATTCCAGTGACGACGGTAGAAATTCAAACGTATTTTCCAGTAGGGCCACACGTTATATGATTTTGGCAATGAAGGAGACGTTACATTTAGCTGATACTACAGATACCGTAAAACAGGGTATTATGTATGGTGTGAAAAAACTACAAACAGTTTTTCCTGAATCAGAAGAATTAAATGACGTGTGTGATGAAGCGTGGGTTGCTCCTGATAAAAAGTTGATAATTTCAAAAAAGTTATTGGCATTATACCCTTTCCCGCCAGAGGTTAGGGCGCGCTGGGAAACACCCCCTAAGGTGGACAAGGCGCTCACACGCTTATCCAAACAAGTGGCGTTACCCTCTCCTGAGACGGCCGCACTTAAGGATCCATCAGATAGAAAGATGGAAGTTATTCAAAAGAATATATACACACATGCAGGTGTTATACTACGACCAGCTATAGCAACTGCCTGGATGTGCAGTGCTGGAGTAGTTTGGTCAGAATCCCTGATTGAAAATATTGATACCCTAGATAGGGACAATGTTTTACTGTCGTTAGAACAAATAAAGGATGCATTTATCTATATGCGTGATGCACAGAGGGATATTTGCACACTGGCATCTCGGGTGAGTGCTATGTCCATTTCAGCCAGAAGAGCCTTATGGACACGACAGTGGACAGGCGATGCGGATTCAAAACGTCACATGGAGGTTTTGCCGTATAAAGGGGAGGAGTTATTTGGAGTTGGTCTATCAGACTTGGTGGCCACGGCTACTGCCGGGAAATCCACTTTTTTACCTCAAGTCACTCCCCAACAGAGAAAGGCACCGACCTTTCAACCGCAGCCTTTTCGCTCCTACAAAAATAAGAGAGCAAAGGGCTTGTCGTACCTGCCACGAGGCAGAGGAAGAGGGAAGAGACACCAACAGGCAGCTCCTTCCCAGGAACAGAAGCTCTCCCCGGCTCCTGCAAAAACCTCAGCATGACGCTGGGGCCTCTCAAGCGGACTCGGGGACAGTGGGGGGCCGTCTCAAAAATTACAGCGCGCAGTGGGCTCACTCGCAGGTAGACCCCTGGATCCTGCAGATAATATCTCAGGGGTACAGGTTGGAATTAGAGACGGATCCTCCTCATCGTTTCCTGAAGTCTGCCTTACCAACCGTCTCTTCCGAAAGGGAGAGGGTGTTGGAAGCCATTCACAAGCTGTACGCTCAGCAGGTGATAGTCAAAGTACCCCTATTACAACAAGGAAAGGGGTATTATTCCACTCTATTTGTGGTACCGAAGCCGGATGGCTCGGTAAGGCCTATTCTAAATCTGAAGTCCTTGAACCTCTACATAAAAAAGTTCAAGTTCAAGATGGAGTCACTCAGAGCAGTGATAGCGAACCTGGAAGAAGGGGACTTTATGGTATCCTTGGACATCAAGGATGCGTATCTACACGTTCCGATTTACCCCGCACACCAGGGGTACCTCAGGTTCATTGTTCAAAACTGTCACTATCAGTTTCAGACGCTGCCGTTCGGATTGTCCACGGCGCCTCGGGTCTTTACCAAGGTAATGGCCGAGATGATGATTCTTCTTCGAAGAAAAGGCGTATTAGTTATCCCATACTTGGACGATCTCCTAATAAGGGCAAGGTCCAGAGAACAGCTGGAGACAGCTTTAGCACTATCTCAAGAGGTGCTAAGACAACACGGGTGGATTCTGAATATTCCAAAATCCCATTTAATCCCGACAACTCGTCTGCTGTTCCTAGGAATGATTCTGGACACGGTTCAGAAAAAGGTTTTCCTTCCAGAGGAAAAAGCCAAGGAGTTATCCGATCTGGTCAGGAACCTCCTAAAACCAGGAAAAGTGTCAGTACATCAATGCACAAGAGTCCTGGGAAAAATGGTGGCTTCTTACGAAGCAATTCCATTCGGCAGATTCCATGCAAGAATATTCCAAAGGGATCTGTTGGACAAATGGTCAGGGTCGCATCTGCAGATGCACCTGCGAATAACCCTGTCACCAAAGACAAGGGTGTCACTTCTGTGGTGGTTGCAGAAGGCTCACCTATTAGAAGGCCGCAGATTCGGCATTCAGGATTGGATCCTGGTGACCACGGACGCCAGCCTGAGAGGCTGGGGAGCAGTCACACAAGGAAGAAACTTCCAGGGAGTATGGACGAGTCTGGAAAAGTCTCTTCACATAAACATTCTGGAACTAAGAGCAATCTACAATGCTCTAAGCCAGGCGGAACTTCTCCTGCAAGGAAAGCCGGTGTTGATTCAGTCGGACAACATCACGGCGGTCGCCCATGTAAACAGGCAGGGCGGCACAAGAAGCAGGAGTGCAATGGCAGAAGCTGCCAAGATTCTTCGCTGGGCGGAGAATCACGTGATAGCACTGTCAGCAGTGTTCATCCCGGGCGTGGACAACTGGGAAGCAGACTTCCTCAGCAGACACGATCTTCATCCGGGAGAGTGGGGTCTACATCCAGAAGTCTTCAACATGTTAATAGACCGTTGGGAAAGACCAATTGTAGACATGATGGCGTCTCGCCTCAACAAGAAACTGGACAAATATTGCGCCAGGTCAAGAGATCCACAGGCAATAGCTGTGGACGCACTGGTAACTCCTTGGGTGTACCAGTCAGTGTATGTGTTTCCTCCTCTGCCGCTCATACCAAAGGTATTGAAGATCATACGGCAAAGAAGAGTAAGAACAATACTAGTGGTTCCGGATTGGCCGAGAAGGACTTGGTATCCGGAACTTCAAGAGATGCTCACGGACGAACCGTGGCCTCTACCTCTGAGAAGGGACCTGCTACAGCAGGGTCCCTGTCTTTTTCAAGACTTACCGCGGCTGCGTTTGACGGCATGGCGGTTGAACGCCAGATCCTAAAAGGGAAAGGCATTCCAGAAGAAGTCATTCCTACCTTGATTAAGGCACGGAAGGAAGTCACCGTGAAACATTATCACCGCATTTGGCGAAAATATGTAGCGTGGTGCGAGGATCGGAGGGTTCCGACGGAGGAATTCCAACTGGGTCGTTTCCTACATTTCCTGCAATCAGGATTATCTATGGGTCTCAAATTGGGATCCATTAAGGTTCAAATTTCGGCCCTGTCAATATTCTTCCAAAAAGAATTGGCCTCTGTCCCTGAGGTCCAGACTTTTGTCAAGGGAGTACTGCATATACAGCCTCCTGTGGTGCCTCCGGTGGCACCGTGGGATCTAAATGTAGTTTTAGATTTCCTCAAATCCCATTGGTTTGAACCATTGAAAAAGGTGGATTTGAAATATCTCACATTGAAAGTGACTATGTTACTAGCCCTGGCCTCTGCCAGGAGAGTATCTGAATTGGCGGCTTTATCTTATAAAAGTCCTTATCTAATCTTCCATTCGGATAGGGCAGAACTGCGGACTCGTCCGCATTTTCTCCCTAAAGTGGTATCAGCATTTCATCTGAACCAACCTATTGTGGTGCCTGCGGCCACTAGCGACTTGGAGGACTCCAAGTTGTTGGACGTTGTCAGAGCCTTAAAAATATACATTGCAAGGACGGCTGGAGTCAGAAAATCTGACTCGCTGTTTATATTGTATGCACCCAACAAGTTGGGCGCACCTGCTTCTAAGCAGTCGATTGCTCGTTGGATTTGTAACACAATTCAACTTGCACATTCTGTGGCAGGCCTGCCACAGCCTAAAACTGTAAAAGCCCACTCCACAAGGAAGGTGGGCTCATCTTGGGCGGCTGCCCGAGGGGTCTCGGCATTACAACTCTGCCGAGCAGCTACGTGGTCGGGGGAGAACACGTTTGTAAAATTTTACAAATTTGATACCCTGGCAAAGGAGGACCTGGAGTTCTCTCATTCGGTGCTGCAGAGTCATCCGCACTCTCCCGCCCGTTTGGGAGCTTTGGTATAATCCCCATGGTCCTTTCAGGAACCCCAGCATCCACTTAGGACGATAGAGAAAATAAGAATTTACTTACCGATAATTCTATTTCTCGGAGTCCGTAGTGGATGCTGGGCGCCCATCCCAAGTGCGGATTATCTGCAATACTTGTACATAGTTATTGTTAACTAATTCGGGTTATTGTTAAGGAGCCATCTTTAAGAGGCCCTTTCTGTTGTCATACTGTTAACTGGGTTTAGATCACAAGTTGTACGGTGTGATTGGTGTGGCTGGTATGAGTCTTACCCGGGATTCAAAATGCCTCCCTTATTGTGTATGCTCGTCCGGGCACAGTACCTAACTGGAGTCTGGAGGAGGGTCATGGGGGGAGGAGCCAGTGCACACCACCTGACCTAGTAAAGCTTTACTTTTTTGTGCCCTGTCTCCTGCGGAGCCGCTATCCCCATGGTCCTTTCAGGAACCCCAGCATCCACTACGGACTCCGAGAAATAGAATTATCGGTAAGTAAATTCTTATTAATTCCTTACCTGGACGATCTTCTGATAAAAGCGAGGTCCAGGGAAAGGTTGGTGCAGAATATTGGTCCTCATTCCGAGTTGTTCGCTCGTTAGTTTTTTTCCGCAACGGAGCGATTTGTCGCAAACTGTGCATGCGCAATGTCCGCAGTGCATCTGCGCCAAGTAAATTTACTAAAAAGTTTGGTATTTTACTCACGGCTTAACGAAGAAATTTCTTCGTTCTGGTGATCGGAGTGTGATTGACAGGAAGTGGGTGTTTCTGGGCGGAAACTGGACGTTTTATGGGCGTGTGCGAAAAAACGCTGCCGTTTCTGGGAAAAACGCGGGAGTGTCTGAAGAAACGGGGGAGTGTCTGGGCGAACGCTGGGTGTGTTTGTGACGTCAAACCAGGAACGAAACTGACTGAACTGATCGCAATGGCTGAGTAAGTCTGGAGCTACTCAGAAACTGCTAAGAAATTTCTATTCGCAATTCTGCGAATCTTTCGTTCGCAATTCTACTATGCTAAGATACACTCCCAGAGGGCGGCGTTGGGGAAGATGGTAGCGGCCTACGAGGCCATACAGTTTGGCCGATTCCATGCCAGAGTTTTCCAGTGGGACCTGTTGGACAAGTGGTCCGGATCCCATCTACACATGCATCAGAGGATAATCCTGTCATCCAAGGCCAGAATTTTGCTCCTGTGGTGGCTGCACAGTTCTCACCTCCTGGAAGGACGCAGGTTCGGGATTTAAGACTGGGTCCTGGTAACCACGGATGCAAGTCTCCGAGGCTGGGGAGCAGTCACACAGGGGGAAAGCTTCCAAGGAAGATGGTCAAGTCAAGAAACCTGTCTTCACATAAACGTTCTGGAGTTGAGAGCCATTTACAACGGCCTTCTACAAGCGGTGCATCTTTTTCAAGATCAACCCATACAGATCCAGTCAGACAATGTAAAAGCAGTAGCGTACATAAACCGTCAGGGCGGAACGAAAAGCATAGCGGCAATGGCAGGTGACAAAGATTCTCCTCTGGGCAGAAAGACATGCAAGAGCTGTGTCGGCAATTTTCATTCCGGGAGTGGACAACTGGGAAGCAGACTTCCTCAGCAGACACTATCTCCATCCAGGAGAATGGGGCCTTCACCAAGAAGTCTTCGCAGAGGTGACAGGTCTTTGGGGAGTTCCTCAAGTAGACATGATGGCATCTCGTCTCAACAAGAAGCTTCAGAGATATTGTTCCAGGTCGAGAGACCCTCAAGCAATAGCAGTGGATGCACTGGTGACCCAGTGGGTGTTTCGGTTGGTGTCCGTCTTCCCTCCACTTCCACTGATACCAAAAGTTCTCAAAATCAAAAGAAGAACAGGGGTTCAAGTGATCCTCATTGTCCCAGACTGGCCAAGGAGGGCTTGGTATCCAGATCTTCAGGAGTTGCTCATAGAAGATCCTCGGCCTCTTCCTCTTCACAAGGACCTGCTGCAGCAGGGGCCGTGCGTGATTCTAGACTTACCGCGGCTACGTTTGACGGCATGGCTGTTGAGTGCCGGATCCTAGCCCAAAAGGGTATTCCTAAAGAAGTAATTCCCACTCTTATTCAGGCCAGGAAGGGAGTAACGTCTAAACATTACCACCGTATTTGGAGAAAATATGTGTCTTGATGTGAAACCAAGACGACTCCAACGGAAGAGTTTCAGTTAGGACGTTTTCTCCATTTTCTTCAGGCGGGTGTGGATGCGGGCCTACGATTGGGTACAATCAAAGTCCAGATTTCGGCCTTGTCCGTTTTCTTTCAGAAAAAATTGGCCTCCCTTCCAGAAGTTCAGACGTTCGTGAAAGGGGTTCTGCACATCCAACCTCCATTTGTGCCTCCTGCGGCACCGTGGGAGCTTAACGTGGTGTTGCAGTTTCTTCAATCAGATTGGTTTGAACCTCTCCAGGAGGTGGAGTTGAAGTTTCTCACTTGGAAAGTGGTCAGGCTGTTGACCTTGGCATCCGCAAGGAGGGTGTCTAAGTTAGGGGCCTTGTCTCACAAGAGCCCTTACTTGATTTTCCATGAAGATAGAGCTGAGCTAAGAACTCGTCAGCAATTTCTTCCAAAGGTGGTTTCTTCTTTCCATATAAACCAACCTATTGTGGTGCCAGTGGCTACTGACACCTTCACTGGTTCGAAGTCTCTGGATGTGGTCAGAGCTTTGAGAATTTTTGTCGCCAGAATGGCTCGGATACGGAAAACAGAGGCTCTGTTTGTCCTGTATGCTCCCAATAAGATTGGGTGTCCTGCTTCTAAGCAGACGATTGCGTGCTGGATCAGAGGTACGATTCAACACGCTCATTCCACGGCAGGATTGCCGGTACCGAATTCGGTGAGTGCCCATTCTACCAGAAAGGCGGGCTTGTCCTGGACGGCTGCCCGGGGATTCTCGGCATTACAGCTTTGCCGAGCAGCTACTTGGTCAGGGACAAACACGTTTGCTAAGTTTTACAAGTTTGACACCTTGGCCGCTGATGACCTAAAGTTTGGTCAATCGGTTCTGCAGGGACATCCGCACTCTCCCGCCCATACTGGAGCTTTGGTATAACCCCATGGTACTAAAGTGGACCCCAGAATCCTCTAGGACGTATGAGAAAACAGGATTTTTATACCTACCGGTAAATCCTTTTCTCCTAGTCCGTAGAGGATGCTGGGCACCCAACCCAGTGTGTACTTAACCTGCAGTAGTGATTTTGTTATTGTTTTACACAGGTGTTGTGTTAAAATTGTTACAGCACGTTGCTGCAATGTTCATGTTGGTTAGCATGTGTTAGGTTGAATGCCATTAACTTAAAAGTAAATCCTTTTCTCGAATTGTCCGTCTCCCTGGGCACAGTTCCTATACTGAAGTCTTGAGGAGGGACATAGAGGGAGGAGCCAGTTCACACTCTGAAAAAGTCTTAAAGTGCCCATGGCTCCTGCGGAACCGTCTACACCCCATGGTACTAAAGTGGACCCCAGCATCCTCTACGCACTACAAGAAAAGGATTTACCGGTAGGTATAAAAATCCTGTTTTTGGTGATGAGCCGTGTTGTCTCATTGCCAAATAAACATCTTTTAGAACGGAGGCCAAAAAGTTTGAAGGTTGTCTCACTAGACCATAATACATATTCCCATATGGATTGTTGTGTATAAATGCATTATTTAAAATGTTCAGATGAGCCTGGATTTGTTTTCTTCTGAGAATTGGCTCCCATCTTGCTCCATAACCCATAGCCTACATGAGCAGAATGCAGGAAGTTGTTGTCATGTGTAGGAGTAACTAATTCCTGACAAAGATTCTTGCAGTTCCTTAACTGTTGGTATATGCCTCTTGGTAGTCTTACTAATGTCTTTTCTTTTTGTCCTGACCTGAAATTTGGATGTCCTTATTTTGTTAATGTCCCCATTGTGCACATTTCTCTACTTATTGATGGTGGTCTTTATAGTGTATAAGTCTTTTATACTCTTCCCCTGACTTGTACCTTTTAAACAATCAAATGCTTTAAAAGCTCCCTTGTCCATGACTGTCCCAGTAGAATGCAACCACCGATATTCCAAGGAAACCGTATAGGAACAGCTGATCTTTATTTGGAACTGATCACAATCACTGCCATTGCTGCAGGTATGCTCTGAATACTATGACAGTCCCATTATGGAAGGGTGTGTACACTTATGCAGTCAAGGTTATGGTAAGCTTTATATTTTGCTGCTGTTCAACTACACATCCAGCTCCCACAGAGATCATGACTTCACCTTTACCATAACAGTCAGAAAACTGTTTAATGAAGCTTTCCTACAAGTATTGACAGATAGGAAGGTTGGGACATTTAATTTACAAAACCGATGAGTTACTGGCATTATTGAAATATTGATCCATCAAATTGTTAGATCGCTAGTTTGCGATCACAGGTGTTTATTGGCTGCCTCTGGATCAACTTGGTGTTTAGAGGGTTTACTTTATCTATCAAACTTAAACACTACAGTATTTATCATACTAAAGATGTGTACACACGGTAAGATTTTTTCTTACGATTTTGACGGTATAGTACAAAATTGTAAGAAAAGTTAATGCAGATCGCAAGGTGAAAGTCACCTTGCGATCCCGATGCGATGCCGATGCGCGGTCGATATCGCAAGCCTAGATAGACTGTGCAGGCAAGTAAATTTTGACTATCTCTTAGAAAAGACAGTCAAAATTGACACTTAGCCAAAATCGCACAAAGTCAGTATCGCAAGCACAGTCATCTATGCTTGCGATATCGACTTAGGTGGTCATTCCGAGTTGATCACTAGCTGCATTCGTTCGCTGTGCAGCGATGAGGCTAAAAAACGGCACTTCTGTGCATGCGTATGCTGCGCAATGCGTACGCGTGACGTACTTTTACAACGCCCGATGTAGTTTCAAACAGGAGCTAGCAAAGCTTTTCAGTCGCACTGCTGACCGCAGAGTGATTGACATGAAGTGGGTGTTTCTGGGTGTCAACTGACCTTTTTCAGGGAGTGTTCGAAAAAACGCAGGCGTGCCAGGAAAAACACAGGCGTGGCTGGGCGAATGCAGGGCCTGTTTGTGACGTCAAAACAGGAACTGAACAGTCTGAAGTGATCGCAAGTGCTGAGTAGGTATTGAGCTACTCTAAAACTGCACAAAATTTTTTTGCCGCCGCTCTTCTGCTAAGCTAAAATACACTCCCAGTGGGCGGCGGCATAGCGTTTGCACGGCTGCTAAAAACAGCTAGCGAGCGAACAACTCGGAATGACCACCTTAGTCCCTATCGCACAGTGACAATTGGGGTTTAGCCCGAATCTCACCATGTGTACACACCTTATGGGCCGGATAAAATTACATGTAATTTATCGCACTGGGAGACAGCGTTACTGTTTAATTACATCCATATAATCAGTCTTCAACTAATGTTCCTTATTCTGGGGTGTACCCAAAAATATTAAAAGGAATGTATATAGTGAAGTACAGTTATTTTTAATGGATGACGGTAACATACATGACAAAAGTGCAATAAAAATCACATAAAATTTCAAATTAAAACTCCACACATATAGTTAAAATATAGCAGCCTGGAAGGCCGTGGTATGCCAATCACCAGAGATGTATGAACCGACAACCAGCCAGTTAAAAAAAACATCCTGATTGATATGAGTCCTGGGTTTCTCACAGTCAGTGCAGATCTCTCTCCCCGGCTCTTGTCACCACCGCGTCTCCGCTGTCCCCTATAGTCCTGGTGCTTCCAGTGCGTTTGTACCCCGGCACTGGGGTCTTTATCAAGGAATCCAGACGAATGAGTGTGGAGTGTCCATGATCCAAACTTTAAAAAGGGTATCTTATCCAATGACACGGCACCGGACGCAGCTGATCCCTATACAGAAATCAACTATAAGTCCCATGATCCTCTGCTGCGTCCGGCGTCTGTGTAGTTCTATACACCTGACTTCCTGTTATTCATCTGGATTCCTTGAAAAAGACCCCAGTGCCGGGGTAGAAATGCGTTGGAAGCACCAGGACTATAGGGTCCAGCGGAGACGCGGTGGTGACGAGAGCCGTATGTGTGGAGTTTTAATTTGGAATTTTATGTGATTTTCATTGCACTTTTGTCATGTATGTTATAGTCATCCATTTAAAATAACTTTACTTCACTATATAATATTTTTGGCTACACCCCGGAATAATGAACATTAGTTGAAGACTGATTATATGGATGGAATTGAACAGTAGCGCTGGATAAGTCATACTGCTATTTTTTTCTTGTCTATTAGTGGTGGAGGCAGGTGGAATCCTCTTTTTAGTATTTGATTGGTCCGGCTGCACACAGTCATTTAAGCGCACCTATTATAATCACACTCTTACTTTTCACTCTGCAATTACAGCTCCTTTTCCTCGTGCAGTATATGACGCGTTAACCCATAGCATCCGGGATAAGTTTCTGGGCCTTTAGTTTAACAGTTTTGCGGCACCTGTGATCAGGGCAGTTAACGCGGATCCACTTCGGGCTCAAAGAGAAATCTGCATTAACTGCAGTCTCTCTGCTATATTTGAATAGCCATGGCTGATCAATTAGCCGGTAATTAACTGTGACTAATGGAGTTCAGCCCTAAAGTTTCATTTAAAACTAATTTATTACCATTATTATTATTTTTTTAAAAATAATAATTATTATTATTCTTTATATACTGCCCAAAAGTTACACAGACACAATGAATGCATTCATGCATATCCTTTCATGCCGCACAATCTAATTTTCTTACCACAGGCCCACAGAATTTATCCTTAAAGGGGAAATGTACCAAACCTAACCACAACAAGTAGAAGTGTTGCACATAGCAATTGATCAGTTTCTAGGTAAAAGTTTATAGAATGTACTAGATTAATGATGGCTAAAATCTGACTGGTGGCAACATCTCTACTTGTCTTCTTTAGAAGGGTTGACATTTCTCCCCATAAGAATTTTGATGCAGAACTTCCCATTGTTAGTGTTCCACCAGTTTAAACATTTCTCACACTAAGGGAGTATGCAATTTGCTGTGAAGAAACATCAGGAGCGAAAAATAGACTTTTTTTGTGATTTTTCCTGATGTTTTGCAGATATTTTTTTCAGGCTATCCTATTAGGTCGCCCAAAAAAAACAAACGTGTTTTCGCCGGCCGCAGCCCCATTTCTACATGAAAACTAGGCTGTTTTCAGGGATTTCATTTCACCAGCCTCCATCAGCTTACTGTGGCTAATTGTATAGCCTCCGACAAGACAATTTAACTGTGGTAATTTACCGCAGGTAATTGGATACCCCCCTAAGTGCGTTGTGTAATCAGTTTGAAAAAAAGAATGGGCAGTGTACTTGTCAGGCTGGGCTGGTTTCCATTATAACTGGTCGAACCTCTATTGTGGATTCCCTTGTTGTAGGAAAACCAATGCCAGGCTGGTTAATGCAGGATAGCAGGAAAAAACGCATTCCCCACAACTCTCAGCTCCCACCCCAAGTGCTCTTTGGACAGTACAGGGGGCCGATTATACAAAAAAAGTAATGCCTGCACATTTATTAAAGCCTGACGCTAAATGATCAAAGCTAGGATTTAGTGGTAAATGCTGTTCCTGGCAGACTAGTGCTGCGGTTGGTTGAAGATTTCGAAATGTGGCTTTATGTTGCCAGCATTTATTTAGGCTATTTGTGTATAGCACTACATGCACAATAATACATCAAAGTGTAACTTGGCACATCTGAGAAACTTCCTGTTCCACTGCAAATCTATATCTGTAGTTAGAAGACATTGCACCGAGTGCATTGTTTGAGTTGTTTATTTGGAACTGTCTGTTGGCGTTGTTAGTGCTGATGTGCTGCTGCTTGCAAGAATAAGTATATAAAGTGATATTGTAACTGTGGGTAAATAGAGCCGTATAGGGAATGGGCAAAATAAGAAAAGGGTGGTATAGTTATATCTTGATATAAATGCATATTTATCAGTATGGATGGCTGTTATTAATGTAGCTGTCACACAGAACCACATTTTATGCATTAAATACATTTAGTATGTGCATTATTTGGCCTGGAATGCCATGAGGACATCAAAGCCCCCTTAGGCATAAGAGCACAGTGCCCTGCTGTGGGAGCAGAAGGGAGCTTGATCAATAAACCTGACATGTTAATGCAGAGCAAATAGAATAAAAGATGTTTTTTTGACAAGACATGAAAAATCACCTTGTGGCAGCTTGAGCAGTTACTGCACAGGCTGTGGCAACGTCGATCTGACAAGCAAAAAGGAGGGATGATGGTTATAAGTTGGTTTTGTTTCAAACTTCTTTCTTGACCTGTCAGATTTTGAAGGTGTCTGAATGGCCTTTTTTCTGTCGTGTGAAAATTGTAGTCTTGGGTAGTTATGGTGCAGTTATGTCTTCTCGGATTGTAAATGCTGTGGTTTTAATTGATTTCACTTTAGCTGTTGAAGCTGTCAGGCATTTATAATCCCTAAGTCCTATAGATACAGCGCTGGTATGTCATGCTTCAGTGTGTAGTTATCAGGAAATTAATATCCTTAATGAACTGGTGCTTTCAAGCTAACAGGGCGTAAAATCCAACTTACCCTTTTCAATTGCTAATAGCATATCCCCCCTCCCTTTATTTAGTTTGGAGAACAGCCTTCCAACAGCCTGTTCCTTTGATGCCCGACAAAATGCCAGCTTTGCTGTGGGTACATTGCGTGATCAATTACAATAAATATAGTAATTACACTAGAGTTAGTAATTAACATAATTGTAGTCAATTACTACAAATACAGTGTACAGCTAAATAAATGAGAGGGGAGAAATTAGCAAGCTAATTGATTTATCTTTATAACGGCTTTGTTTCCCGTTGCATGGAATTAGTGGCGTTTATTATTATTTTTTTTCGGTATATATGTTTTCTTTTTCTGTTTTGCATTAATTTGTTAAACATGT
This sequence comes from Pseudophryne corroboree, assembly GCF_028390025.1. Lineage (NCBI taxonomy): Eukaryota > Metazoa > Chordata > Amphibia > Anura > Myobatrachidae > Pseudophryne > Pseudophryne corroboree. Next base: position 182,727,364 of record NC_086446.1, read on the forward strand.
TGGAAGGCAGTCCAGTCTTGACATTTAAGAGTTTTTTTATTTTAGTGTTTTGATTTTATCCTTTTTTTTTTCTAAATTAATGTGAGACAATAGAGAGAGAGATTCAGCTTGTCTATTTTTGTTAATTACTGCTGTTGGATCTTCATGTCATTGACCTGTTTACATTGTTTTTAAAGCCTGTTTAGAAGTTGATCTAAAATGTATTTTTACATTTGTCCAGAATAATATGAAAAAATCCTTGGGAATCTCCTGATACTTTGCTAGTAAAGTCATTTTAATTAATTTATAGCTATATTATTTGTATTTTATGGTACTGTACACTGAACCATATTTGAAAGATTGTCCCTGACTATGGTAACTACCGATGTTGTGGAAATACAATTGTGAAGATTGTGGGTTCTAGTTAAAGTTAGTAACAAAGCAAAAAAGAAATAAAATAGATTAACAATGAAGATTTAGGTTTGGGAGGAGGCATTTCCTAGTTCAACTCTAAATTGCAGTTTAAAAGTACAGCTCTTCATTATTTGTATGCTGCATGCAAAAGCAGCCTGTATTTTCTATATAAAATAAATAAAAAGAAAATGTACTCATGAACAAACTATGTTGCAGTGTAAGGGGTGTAATTTTTATTTATTTTTATTTTTTATAAAGAATTTACACCCCTTACATTGTAACATAGTTTGTCACTGAGTAATTTTTTTTTGTCCTGCCATGAAATATTATGCAGCTTAGTTTGGATGGAGTGGTTGGCCTGCTCAGTGCAGGGGCTTGAGAAGAAAGTTAATAGTGCTTGTAGGTGCAAGGTTAAAGAATTAATGGTGATATCAAGAATGGTATGTATCTAAAATATACACAAGGGTACGCTATATGGTATGTGTACCAATAGTGTATATGATGGACTATATATTTTGTGTGTAATATGAACTTCATTTATTGCATGTAAACATTTAAAAATATCCGAGTTGGGTGGCAAAAGTGAAAACTTAAAAAAGCCACTGTGAGGTAGTCTGAT
>NC_086446.1:182733375-182748375 GCF_028390025.1 Pseudophryne corroboree
ACATGTGATATATCGCATGTGATGTAACACAGGGAAGTTTGACTGGCGTTCTCAGGACACTCCCAGCCCCCGTAGCCCTATATCCAGCCCATCAGATATATCTCATGGTACAATTGTATGCCTTACGATATATTGCATGCGATGTATAGCGACTTCATCAATCGCATGCGATATATTTTATGCAAAAATAGCACAAAAGTACCAAATCGTATGGAATCACTCCCAGGAAAGTCCCAGGGGAGTTCAAGGGAAATTACATCCGACTTCAGCCTCAGACATATCGTTGTAGTGTGTGGGGCCCTTTAGATTTGGGTGGGTTATTTTGTTTCTGTGCAGGGTAAATACTGGCTGCTTTATTTTTACACTGCAATTTAGATTTCAGTTTGAACACACCCCACCCAAATCTAACTCTCTCTGCGCGTTATATCTGCCCCCCCCCCCCCCCCATAGTGCACATGGTTTTGCCCAACTGCTAGCAAATTTTCTGCTACAATCAACTCTGAATTAGGCCCTATGTCGCTGGATAAGTAAAAACATCCCCCTGTTTAAATGAGTTAGTCAAAATCGCCCATAGCCAAAATCGCTTACACACTTAGTCAAAATCGCTGGAAAAGTTAGTCAAAATCTCCTACTGCCAGTTCAAGGTAAATCGCTCAGTCAAAATCGTTCCGTGTGTATGCACCTTTAGCCTTGAATTTTATATAGTTAAAAATAGAACTCGTTATACAAATATTTAATCTTGTAAATCCATTTCTTACAGAACCACATACAGAAGGAAGCATTAAATATATGTCCTCTTACACTTTTCTGCCATAAAGACACATTTAAATGCAGAACAGAAAACAGTCTCTGGAGAAGTAGTGCCGAAAAAGTGGCTAATAAGCAAGTCCCTTACAAGTAGCTTTGCAAGCACGGGTGTTAATTAGACAAAAAAAAAACATACAGACTGGAACATTATGTGGCCATTTACATTTATTGTCTGATAAAAAAAATTCAAAACCAAGATTCACAACAAAGAAAAATGTTAAACATATAAATCCAAAACACAAGCACAACAATGACATGAAATACCAGCTGCAAAGAACATATATGACACAGGGAAAATTAAATCATTCTTTGGATAAAATTCAGTTACTAAAATCAAAACCAAATGCATGCAGGGCTGAAAACTCTCTAATGAGAGAGATGAGAGATTGGGCAATGGGGAGTGAAAAGGAAAGAACAGCCAGGTATACTGTAAATAGAATATTGAGACCATACGAAAGCTGCCCAAGATAACCCTAAAGCAGTTTTATATGGAAGATGCCCCTCCCCACTAGATTGTTAGCTCTTCAGAGCAGGGCCCTCTTTCCGCTTGTCTAAGTCCTCTTCTCGACACATTTCACTCAGCGACCATCTTTACCTGCTTTTTCTTCTACTGGTAAATGTCTCCTCTCTATCTATTGCCGCCAGCCCCAAGTAGTACAGTGATTACTCCCTCGCTACTTACATCTAAGCTGTATTATGTTTCGAGAATTGTTGTGCTCTTTGTTACCTGCACTCCATTTTTGTTATTTATTTACTGTTATGCTAAGTTTTGTCTCCCTGTACTGTCCTTTGTACGGCGCTGTGAAACACTTGTGGCGCCCTATAAATTGAAATATAATAATAATAATCATCTCCTATGGGGGAAAAAATAAAAATAAATAAATATAGATATATCAATCTAGAGGGCTATACACTGTTTAGGAGAGACAGACTAAATAAAAAGGGTGGAGGGGTGTGTCTTTACGTAAAGCCGTTTTTAAAACCTAATATATGGGAAGATATTCAGGAGGGGACTGTAGACACTGTCGAGACATTATGGGTAGAAATTGCATGCGGGGAAAAAGGAATAAAAAAGTTAGTATTGGGTGTATGCTATAGGCCGCCTGGTATCAACGCATCTGATGATGAATTGTTACTAAAGCAAATTGAAAGAGCAGCAGGAGTAGGAGACATAGTAGTGATGGAAGATTTTAACTATCCAGAGATAAACTGGAAAAACGATTCATGTGATACTGCTAGGGGCAATATGTTTTTAAACACACTTAATGATAACTACTTAGTCCAACTAATTGAGGAACCAACTAGGTACAATGCAATCTTAGACCTGGTATTAACAAACAATGGGGATTTGGTATCAGGTATTATAGTAGGGGAACCCATAGGAAACAGCGACCACAATATGGTCACATTCAATATCCGTTTCTATAAACAGCCCTATACTGGCTCAACCAGGACTTTAAACTTTAGCAAAGCAAATTTTGAAAAGATGAGGGTATTTTTCAGGGATATTGAATGGGAAGGTTTGTTTTTAAGAAAAAATACTACGGAGAAATGGGAGGTACTAAAATTCCTGCTAGCTAAAAATACACTCAAATGTATTCCTATGAGTAGCAAAAAAAGGAATAAAAATCATAAACTGATGTGGCTTAACAAAAAGATTAAGGAACTTATGGGCAAGAAAAGGCGAGCATTTAAAAAATACAAATCTGACGGGGAAGCAGAGTCATTTCAGCACTATAAGGAATGTAACAAAATTAGCAAAAAGGAAATAAGAGCGGCTAAAGTAGAAACTGAAAAACTAGTAGCAAAGGAAAGCAAAGCGAATCCCAAAAAATTCTTTAAATACATTAATAGCAAGAGATTAAAGAAGGAGAGTATAGGCCCTTTAAAAGACAAGTTGGGAGTCTTAAGCAAAAATGATAATGACATAGCGGATACACTAAATGAGTTTTTTTCAACAGTATTCACTAGAGAGGACCCATTTCAGGGACTGACACACAATCTCAATAATGAGAATATCCCACTGATAGGTACTTATTTAAGCGAGGAAGTTGTCTGTGGCCGATTAAAACATATAAAGATTAATAAATCACCAGGGCCCGATGGTATTCACCCAAGGGTTCTAATGGAGCTTCACTCTGAACTGGCAAAACCGCTATCTTTGATCTTTAAGGATTCATTTATATCAGGTATGGTTCCCAAAGACTGGCGTATAGCGGAAGTAGTGCCTATATTCAAAAAGGGAAGTAAAGCTGAACCAGGTACAGGTTGAGTCTCCCTTATCCAAAATGCTTGGGACCAGAGGACTTTTGGATATGGGATTTTTCCGTATTTTGGAATAATTGCATACCATAATGAGATATCAAGGTGATGGGACCTAAATCTAAGCACAGAATGCATTTATGTTACATATACACCTTATACACACAGCCTGAAGGTAATTTTAGCCAATATTTTTTATAACTTTGTGCATTAAACAAAGTGTGTGTACATTCACACATCATTTGTTTCACATACACCTTATACACACAGCCTGAAGGTCATTTAATACAATATTTTTAATAACTTTGTGTATTAAACAAAGTTTGTGTACATTGAGCCATCAAAAAACAAAGGTTTCACTATCTCACTCTCACTCAAAAAAGTCCGTATTTCGGAATATTCCGTATTTCTGAATATTTGGATATGGGATACTCAACCTGTAATTATAGACCAGTTAGTCTTACATCTATAGTGGGGAAAGTATTGGAAGGTATTCTAAGAGATAGTATTCAGAAGTTCCTTGAAGTCAATAAGGTCATTAAAAGGAATCAACATGGGTTTATGAAGGACAGATCCTGTCAAACCAACTTACTTGGCTTTTATGAAACAGCAAGCGCAAACCTAGATCAGGGTAAAGACGTGGATGTAATCTTCTTAGACTTTGCCAAAGCGTTCGATACTGTACCACACATGAGACTTATCTACAAGCTACAAGAATCAGGGCTAGGAAGCACAATATGCACTTGGGTCAAAAACTGGTTAGATAATAGGGAGCAGCGCGTTGTGGTTAATGGATTTTTTCAACTTGGACTGAAGTGCTAAGTGGTGTGCCGCAAGGCTCAGTATTAGGACCGCTATTGTTCAATATTTTCATTAACGACCTAACAGAAGGTCTAGAGAGCATGGTGTCAATTTTTGCAGATGATACCAAATTGTGTAAGGCTATAAATACAGAGGAGGATGCCGAGTCTCTTCAGAACGACTTAGTTAAATTAGAAGCATGGGCAGCCAAATGGAGAATGCGCTTCAACACAGACAAGTGTAAGGTAATGCACTGTGGTAACAAGAACATAAATTACACCTACCTACTAAATGGGGTAAAATGAGGGGATTCTGTACTGGAAAAGGACTTAGGTGTCCTCATAGATAGCAAGCTAAGCAGTAGTACCCAAAGTAGGACTGCAGCAAAGAAGGCTAATAAGATATTAGCATGCATAAAACGGGGTATTGATGCTAGGGACGAGAGTATTATACTCCCGTTATATAAATCACTAGTGAGGCCACACCTTGAATACTGTGTACAATTCTGGGCACCGTACTACAAAAAGGATATCCTGGAGCTTGAAAAGGTACAGAGGAGGGCGACCAAACTAATTAAGGGCATGGAGACGATGGAATACAAGGAAAGGCTTGAAAGACTAGGCATGTTTATATTGGAAAAGCGGAGACTAAGAGGGGATATGATCAACATCTACAAATATATAAGGGGACAATACACAGAGCTTGCGCGGACCTGTTTTTGGTTAGATCAACACAGAGGACTCGTGGACACTCGCTCAGGTTAGAGGAGAGGAGATTCCGCACAATACGGCGTAAAGGCTTTTTCACGGTAAGGACAATACATGTTTGGAATTCCCTGCCCGAGGGAGTTGTAATGGCGGAATCTGTCAACACCTTTAAGAATGGGTTAGATAAATTCCTAATGGATAAGGATATCCAGGGGTATGGTGCATAGTCATGCATTATAGTTACTATAAATAGGGATAAAATGTAACGGCTGACAGCAGCATCAGTCAGAAATTTTAGTCAAATCATCATGCATAGGAGACCACAAATAGGTTTAACTCGATGGACAATTGTCTTTTTTCAACCTCAGATACTATGTTACTATGTATATGTGTATATATATATATGTATATATATATATATATATATATATATACACACATACACACACACACACACACACACACACACACACACACACACACACACACACACACACACACACACATCTGCTATATATCTACTATATAAAAGTGAAAATATGTCCTCCTGTCTGTCATTCCATACATATCCACAGTTTACAAGTGAAGATTGTGAAATTTGGCATACGAGCGTATTAAAACATGCAGCAGGCAACTAGATACATTAGAAATCCCTATCACCCCTGGGGGGGGGGGGGGGGGGGGGGAAGAGTGAGTATATCAGGAGGCAGTATAACTCCAGAATTGCTGCACCCTTGTACTCCAAAATTGGTACACATCTGCCTTACACTCTGGAAACAAACATTGTGGGGGGAAGACACCCCTAGCGATGAGGCAGCAGCACTGAGTATTTCAGCAGACAGCATGACTCTGGAATGCCTGCAGCAATTTACACCAAACTTGGTACACCTATGACTGTCACTCTGTAAACAAACACTCTGGTCAGACACCCCTAGCACTCCTAGGGGTGGAACAGCAGCACAGAGTATGTCAGCAGACAGCATAACTGTGGAAGGCCTGGAGCACTTTACACCAAACTTGGTACACATCTTACTTACAATCTGGGAACAAACTCTGTGGGGTTAGACACCCCTAGCACCCCTAGGCGTGGGACAGCAGCACAGAGTATTTCAGGAGACAGCATAACTCCTGAATGCCTGGATCAATTTACAACAAACTTGGTACACATATGACTTACAAGCTGGAAACAAACACTGTGAGGGTAAGACACCCCTAGGGGCGAGGCAGCAGCACAGAGTTTTCTCTGACGTCCTAGTGGATGCTGGGAACTCCGAAAGGACCATGGGGAATAGCGGCTCCGCAGGAGACTGGGCACAAAAGTAAAAGCTTTAGGACTAGCTGGTGTGCACTGGCTCCTCCCCCTATGACCCTCCTCCAAGCCTCAGTTAGATTTTTGTGCCCGAACGAGAAGGGTGCAATCTAGGTGGCTCTCCAGAGCTGCTTAGAGTAAAAGTTTAAATTAGGTTTTTTATTTTCAGTGAGTCCTGCTGGCAACAGGCTCACTGCATCGAGGGACTAAGGGGAGAAGAAGCGAACTCACCTGCGTGCAGAGTGGATTGGGCTTCTTAGGCTACTGGACATTAGCTCCAGAGGGACGATCACAGGCCCAGCCATGGATGGGTCCCAGAGCCGCGCCGCCGTCCCACTTACAGAGCCAGAAGAGCAGAAGAGGTCCGGAAAATCGGCGGCAGAAGACGTCCTGTCTTCAATAAGGTAGCGCACAGCACCGCAGCTGTGCGCCATTGCTCTCAGCACACTTCACACTCCGGTCACTGAGGGTGCAGGGCGCTGGGGGGGGGCGCCCTGAGACGCAATAAAAATACCTTAGATGGCAAAAAATACATCACATATAGCTCCTGGGCTATATGGATGCATTTAACCCCTGCCAGAATACATAGAAAAACGGGAGATAAGGCCGCCGATAAGGGGGCGGAGCCTATCTCCTCAGCACACTGGCGCCATTTTCCCTCACAGCTCCGTTGGAGGGAAGCTCCCTGGCTCTCCCCTGCAGTCACTACACTACAGAAAGGGTTAAAAAAGAGAGGGGGGCACTAATTACGCGCAGTATTAAAGATACAGCAGCTATAAGGGGAAAAACACTTATATAAGGTTATCCCTGTATATATATAGCGCTCTGGTGTGTGCTGGCAAACTCTCCCTCTGTCTCCCCAAAGGGCTAGTGGGGTCCTGTCCTCTATCAGAGCATTCCCTGTGTGTGTGCTGTATGTCGGTACGTTTGTGTCGACATGTATGAGGAGAAAAATGATGTGGAGACGGAGCAGATTGCCTGTAATAGTGATGTCACCCCCTAGGGGGTCGACACCTGAGTGGATGAACTGTTGGAAGGAATTACGTGACAGTGTCAGCTCTGTATAAAAGACAGTGGTTGACATGAGACAGCCGGCTACTCAGCTTGTGCCTGTCCAGACGTCTCATAGGCCGTCAGGGGCTCTAAAGCGCCCGTTACCTCAGATGGCAGATATAGACGCCGACACGGATACTGACTCCAGTGTCGACGGTGAAGAGACAAATGTGACTTCCAGTAGGGCCACACGTTACATGATTGAGGCAATGAAAAATGTTTTACACATTTCTGATAATACGAGTACCACCAAAAAGGGGTATTATGTTCGGTGAGGAAAAACTACCTGTAGTTTTCCTGAATCTGAGAAATTAAATGAGGTGTGTGATGATGCGTGGGTTTCCCCCGATAACAACTGATAATTTCTAAAATGTTATTGGCATTATATCCTTTCCCGCCAGAGGTTAGGGTGCGTTGGGAAACACCCCCTAGGGTGGATAAAGCGCTCACACGCTTGTAAGGGCTCTACCCTCTCCTGAGATGGCCGCCCTTAAGGATCCTGCTGATAGAAAGCAGGAGGGTATCCTAAAATGTATTTACACACATACTGGTGTTATACTGCGACCAGCAATCGCCTCAGCTTGGATGTGCAGTGCTGGGTTGGCGTGGTCGGATTCCCTGACTGAAAATATTGATACCCTAGATAGGAACAGTATATTTTTGCCTATAGAGCATTTAAAAGATGCATTTCTATATATGCGTGATGCACAGCGGAATATTTGCCGACTGGCATCAAGTCTAAGTGCGTTGTCCATTTCTACCAGTAGAGGGTTATGGACACGACAGTGGTCAGGTGATGCGGATTTCAAACGGCATTTGGAAGTATTGCCTTATTAAGGGGAGGAGTTATTTGGGGTCGGTCTTTCAGACCTGGTGGCCACGGCAACAGCTGGGAAATCCACGTTTGTACCCCAGGTCGCCTCTCAACATGAGAAGACGCCGTATTATCAGGCGCAGTCTTTTCGTGGACAAGCGGGCAAAAGGTTCCTCATTTCTGCCCCGTGACAGAGGGAGAGGAAAAAGGCTGCAGAAATCAGCCAGTTCCCAGGAACAGAAACCCTCTCCCGCCTCTGCCAAGCCCTCAGTATGACGCTGGGGCTTTACAAGCAGAATCAGGCACGGTGGGGGGCCCGTCTCAATGAATTTCAGCGCGCAGTGGGCTCACTCGCAAGTAGACCCCTGGATCCTTCAGGTGATATCTCAGGGGTACAAATTGGAATTCGAGACGTCTCCCCCTCGCCGTTTCCTAAAGTCGGCTTTACCGATGTCTCCTTCTGACAGGGAGACAGTTTTGGAAGCCATTCACAAGCTGTATTCCCAGCAGGTGATAATCAAGGTACCCCTCCTGCAACAGGGAACGGGGTATTATTCCACACTGTTGTGGTACCGAAGCCGGACGGCTCGGTGAGACCGATTCTAAATCTAAAATCTTTGAACACTTACATACAGAGGTTCAAATTCAAGATTGAGTCACTCAGAGCAGTGATTGCGAACCTGGAAGAAGGGGACTACATGATGTCTCGGGACATCAAGGATGCTTACCTTCATGTCCAAATTTACCCTTCTCACCAAGGGTACCTCAGGTTTATGGTACAGAACTGTCACTATCAGTTCAGACGCTGCCGTATGGATGGTCCACGGCACCCCGGGTCTTTACCAAGGTAATGGCCGAAATGATGATATTCCTTCGAAGGAAGGGAATTTTAGTTATCCCTTACTTGGACGATTCCCTGATAAGGGTAAGATCCAGGGAACAGTTGGAGGTCGGTGTAGCACTATCTCAGGTAGTGTTGCGGCAGCACGATTGGATTCTCAATATTCCAAAATCGCAGCTGGTTCCGACGACTCGTCTTCTGTTCCTAGGGATGATCCTGGACACAGTCCAGAAAAAGGTGTTTCTCCCGGAGGAGAAAGCCAGGGAGTTATCCGAGCTAGTCAGGAACCTCCTAAAACCGAGCCAAGTCTCAGTGCATCAATGCACAAGGGTTCTGGGTAAAATGGTGGCTTCCTACGAAGCAATCCCATTCGTCAGATTCCACGCAAGAACTTTCCAGTGGGACCTGCTGGACAAATGGTCCGGGTCGCATCTTCAGATGCATCAGCGGATAACCCTGTCACCAAGAACAAGGGTGTCCCTCCTGTGGTGGTTGCAGAGTGCTCATCTTCTAGAGGGCCGCAGATTCGGCATTCAGGACTGGGTCCTGGTGACCACGGATGCCAGCCTGCGAGGCTGGGGCGCAGTCACACAGGTAAGGAATTTCCAGGGCTTATGGTCAAGCCTGGAGACATCACTTCACATAAATATCCTGAAGCTAAGGGCCATTTACAATGCTCTAAGCTTAGCAAGACCTCTGCTTCAAGGTCAGCCGGTGTTGATCCAGTCGGACAACATCACGGCAGTCACCCACGTAAACAGGGTGGCACAAGAAGCAGGAGGGCAATGGCAGAAGCTGCAAGGATTCTTCGCTGGGCGGAAAATCATGTGATAGCACTGTCAGCAATTCCGGGAGTGGACAACTAGGAAGCAGACTTCCTCAGCAGACACGACCTCCACCCGGGAGAGTGGGGACTTCACCCAGAAGTCTTCCACATGATTATAAACCGTTGGGAAAAACTCGACAGGTATTGCGCCAGGTCAAGGGACCCTCAGGCAATAGCTGTAGACGCTCTGGTAACACCGTGGGTGTACCAGTCAGTGTATGTGTTCCCTCATCTGCCTCTCATACCCAAGGTACTGAGATTGATAAGATGGAGAGGAGTAAGCACTATATTCGTGGCTCCGGATTGGCCAAGAAGGACTTGGTAACCGGAACTTCAAAAGATGCTCACGGAGGATCCGTGGCCTCTACCTCTAAGAAGGGACCTGCTTCAGCAAAGACCCTGTCTGTTCCAAGACTTACCGCGACTGCGTTTGACGGCATGGCGGTTGAACGCCGGATCCTGAAGGAAAAAAGGCATTCCGGATGAAGTCATCCCTATCCTGATCAAAGCCAGGAAGGATGTAACCGCAAAACATTATCACCGCATTTGGCGAAAATATGTTGCGTGGTGCGAGGCCAGCAAGGCCCGACGGAGGAAATTCAACTGGGTCGATTCCTACATTTCCTGCAAACAGGAGTGTCTATGGGCCTGAAATTGGGGTCCATTAAGGTTCAAATTTCGGCCCTGTCAATTTTCTTCCAAGAAGAACTAGCTTCAGTCCCTGAAGTTCAGACGTTGTAAAAGGGGTACTGCATATACAGCCTCCTTTTGTGCCTCCAGTGGCACCTTGGGATCTCAATGTAGTTTTTGGGTTCCAAAAAGTCACATTGGTTTGAACCACTTAAATCTGTGGAGTTAAAATATCTCACATGGAAAGTGGTCATGCTGTTGGCCCTGGCCTGGGCCAGGCGCGTGTCAGAATTGGCGGCTTTATCCTGTAAAAGCCCTTATCTGATTTTCCATTCGGACAGGGCGGAATTGAGGACTCGTCCTCAGTTTCTCCCTAAGGTGGTTTCAGCGTTTCACCTGAACCAACCTATTGTGGTGCCTGCGGCTACTAGGGACTTGGAGGACTCCAAGTTGCTAGACGTTGTCAGGGCCCTGAAAATATATGTTTCCAGGACGGCTGGAGTCAGAAAATCTGACTCGCTGTTTATCCTGTATGCACCCAACAAGCTGGGTGCTCCTGCTTCTAAGTAGACTATTGCTCGTTGGATTTGTAGTACAATTCAGCTTGCACATTCTGTGGCAGGCCTGCCACAGCCAAAAATCTGTAAATGCCCACTCCACAAGGAAGATGGGCTCATCTTGGGCGGCTGCCCGAGGGGTCTCGGCTTTACAACTTTGCCGAGCAGCTACTTGGTCAGGAGCAAATACGTTTGTAAAATTCTACAAAATTGATACCCTGGCTGAGGAGGACCTGGAGTTCTCTCATTTGGTGCTGCAGAGTCATCCGCACTCTCCCGCCCGTTTGGGAGCTTTGGTATAATCCCCATAGTCCTTTCGGAGTTCCCAGCATCCACTAGGACGTCAGAGAAAATAAGAATTTACTTACCGATAATTCTATTTCTCATAGTCCGTAGTGGATGCTGGGCGCCCATCCCAAGTGCGGATTGTCTGCAATACTTGTACATAGTTACAAAAATCGGGTTATTATTGTTGTGAGCCATCTTTTCAGAGGCTCCTCTGTTATCATGCTGTTAACTGGGTTCAGATCACAGGTTGTACGGTGTTATTGGTGTGGCTGGTATGAGTCTTACCCGGGATTCAAAATCCTTCCTTATTGTGTACGCTCGTCCGGGCACAGTATCCTAACTGAGGCTTGGAGGAGGGTCATAGGGGGAGGAGCCAGTGCACACCAGCTAGTCCTAAAGCTTTTACTTTTGTGCCCAGTCTCCTGCGGAGCCGCTATTCCCCATGGTCCTTTCGGAGTTCCCAGCATCCACTACGGACTATGAGAAATAGAATTATCGGTAAGTAAATTCTTATTTTTTTTGCAGCAGACAGCATAACTCTAGAATGCCTGGAGCAATTTAGACCAAACTTGCTACACATATGACTTGCACTCTGGGAACAAACACTGTGGGGGTAACACACCACTAGCACCCCTAGGGGTGGGCCAGCAGCACAGACTATATCAGGACATGCATGATATGTCAGTGATGACAGGGCCAGTGACATGATGTGAGCAAAGGAATGCAGGTAGCACAAACCCACACACAGAGAGTAATATAGTGGAAGTAGCACGGTCCCCCAGCAGCGCAAAGTATATCAGGAGATGCATAATGTGCTGTGCTATATAATAAACTGTAAAAAGATCGATAATTTGACAGGGGCACTGACATGATGTGAGGAGGGGAATGGAGACAGCAGCAAGCCACAGACTGAGAGTTGTATATTGGGAAGAGCAGGGTCCCTTGGGGGACCACAAAGGGGTCCGGCCACTACACAAAGTGCATCAGGGAAGCAAGATATGCCTATATACTAGATCTCTAACCAACGTAAATTAACGAACAACCATCATTTTAATTTACCATCCTCATCCGCTATTCAGCTATCTATAATGTTATTTATACTGTGTGTTTAATATTTACATTTATTTTTGTAAACAGACATTCTTAAAATCCCGGCCAACGCCGGGTACTCCAGCGCATATATATATATATATATATATATATAAGAGATGTGCACCGGAAATTTTTCGGGTTTTGGATTCGGACGCGTTTTGGCAAAACATCCCTTAAATTTTTTTGTCTGATTCAGGTGTGTTTTGGATTCGGGTGGTTTTTTTTTTCAAAAACAGCTTAAATCATAGAATTTGGGGGTAATTTTGATCCTATAGTATTAATAACCTCAATTACCATAATTTCCACTCATTTCCAGTCTATTCTGAACACCTCACAATACTATTTTTAGTCCTAAAATTTGCACCCAGGTCGCTGGATGACTAAGCTAAGCGACCCAAGAGGGCGGCACAAACACCTGGCCCATCTAGGAGTGGCACTGCAGTGTCAGACAGGATGGCACTTAAAAAAAATGGCCCCAAACAGCACATGATGCAAAGAAAAGAGAAAAAGAGGCGCACTGTGGTCGCTGGACGGCTAAGCTAAGCGACACAAACACCTCAATATCACAGGAATTATACGTTCTAATCAATGGTATTATTGGTCCAAATCACTGGAAGAAAATGACAAAATCACTGGAATAATTTGGCAAGATCACTGTAATTAATAATTAATTATAAATCACTGATATTAATTGGTAAAATCTTGCTATCACCTGCCTAGTGAAGTGGAATCTAGATGGGATTTTGTACCGGGGACACAATAACTTCATCAATTGTCTAAATCCCAATGCACTAATGGCGGAAAACGGGTGCACGTCTAACAGCACACTGATTATACTGAGAACTGATTATACTGATCAATCACGGATTATACTGAGCACTGATTTTACTGAGCACTGATGATACTACGGAGAACTGACACTGAGCAGCGAGAACAGCACTGGACTATTGTACTGTAGTATACTGGTCACCACAATGCTGCACTGTACTACTATATACTGCTCACAACAATGCAGCACAGATATGGATACTTGCAGTGACACGGAGCTGCAAGATACAGCAATGGCCTACTGTACTGTACAACTATATAGTGTTGGTCACCAAAATGCTGCACTGTACTACTATATATACTGCTCACAACAATGCAGCACAGATATGGATACTTGAAGTGACACGGAGCTGCAAGATACAGCAATGGCCTACTGTACTGTACTACTATAATTATATACTGGTGGTCCCCACAATGCAGCACACTGAGCACATATATTTTCAGCACACTGAGCACAGATATGGAGCTTTTCAGGGAGAGAACGTAGCCACGTCCTCTCCGTTCAATCTCCAATGCACGAGTGAAAATGGCGGCGACGCGCGGCTCTTTATATGGAATACGAATCTCGCGAGAATCAGACAGCGGGATGATGACGTTCGGCCTTGTTCGGGTTAACCGAGCAAGGCGGGAAGATCCGAGGCTTCCTTGGACCCGTGTAAAATACGTGAAGTTCGGGGGGGTTCGGATCTCGGTGAACCGAACCCGCTCATCTATCTATCTATCTATCTATCTATCTATCTATCTATCTATCTATATATATATATATATATATATATATATATATATATATATATACAAACAGAGAACCCAGCACTCACCAAAGTAAACTCACTTATCCTCAACAATTCAATAAATAAATGATGGGGGTTTAGTTGGTGGATTGGCCAATGCACGGAAGCCTGTATACCGATTCAAGGTACCCCACCTTCATACAGGTCCTACACTATCACAGAGTCTTAAAACCTGACTACCACACTGCTGCATCATCTGCCTGCTAGATGTAATGTGTACCTGCCACAAACTTTATGGCTTTTAAAGGCACACTAGTCACCTATTGCACTGGCTCAAAGATGATTGCTAAAAAAACAGCTGAGACAGGTTCAGGATAATAAAGTCCACACAGGGGTGCATGAGAAAGCTAGTGGCCACGGTTAATAAGAGCTAACCATAGATTAACCCCTTAATATACACACAGAGTAAAAACCACAGCACTCACCGCACCAGAAGCGGGGCACAGCTATGCACTTACCACTCACAGGGTGGGGTGCATGTAACACTGCACTCTCCACCACAGAAGCGGGGTACACAGCTGTACTTACCACTCACAGGGCGGGGTGCATGTAGCCCATGACCACATGCACCCCGCCCTGTGAGTGGTAAGTACAGCTGTGTACCCCGCTTCTGTGGTGGAGAGTGCAGTGTTACATGCACCCCACCCTGTGAGTGGTAAGTGCATAGCTGTGCCCCGCTTCTGGTGCGGTGAGTGCTGTGGTTTTTACTCTGTGTGTATATTAAGGGGTTAATCTATGGTTAGCTCTTATTAACCGTGGCCACTAGCTTTCTCATGCACCCCTGTGTGGACTTTATTATCCTGAACCTGTCTCAGCTGTTTTTTTAGCAATCATCTTTGAGCCAGTGCAATAGGTGACTAGTGTGCCTTTAAAAGCCATAAAGTTTGTGGCAGGTACACATTACATCTAGCAGGCGGATGATGCAGCAGTGTGGTAGTCAGGTTTTAAGACTCTGTGATAGTGTAGGACCTGTATGAAGGTGGGGTACCTTGAATCGGTATACAGGCTTCCGTGCATTGGCCAATCCACCAACTAAACCCCCATCATTTATTTATTGAATTGTTGAGGATAAGTGAGTTTACTTTGGTGAGTGCTGGGTTCTCTGTTTGTATTTATTAGAGCGATGTGGTCATGGGCTACATGCACCCCGCCCTGTGAGTGGTAAGTACAGCTGTGTACCCCGCTTCTGTGGTGGAGAGTGCAGTGTTACATGCACCCCACCCTGTGAGTGGTAAGTGCATAGCTGTGCCCCGCTTCTGGTGCGGTGAGTGCTGTGGTTTTTACTCTGTGTGTGTGTGTGTGTGTGTGTGTGTGTGTGTGTATATATATATATATATATATATATATATATATATATATATATATATATATATATTATATAATATAGTGGGTAC